>NW_007064547.1:113241-153245 GCF_000164805.1 Carlito syrichta | reverse complement strand
TCCAGTCTCAGAGTTTTTATGTTTTGAGCTCACAGGAGCTTAATCTGGTTAGTGCTGAGTAGAAAGGGGGAGGAAATGGGGTCAAATAGCTCCCGAACGCATCCTAGTGGTCTCGGGGTCAATGGCCCTTCCTGATCCCTAACACTCAGTGGGCCTCCATGGCTCACTCCCAACAGTATTCTTAATTCAAGTTCATAGTTAATGCTAAAATAGCCTCATGGTGCAAGAAAGGCAGGATAAGTGCTTGATTCCACTTCCCCCTTATTTATCAACTTTCAGGACAACAAATTTATGCCCTAGCAATCTCCATATTAACAAAATTGAACCTGTAGGGTAGTCAAACAGCTTATAATGGAATTCTGTATGGAAAAATTCCACCTAATAAAGATAAAATAAGAAAAATAGTGCTTTGCAGCCCATAATTAAATCAGAGATCTTGGAAATAAGTATCAATGACTGTTGGTACCACAGGGTGAGAAAATAAGACAGCATAAAATATGTCCAGCACACCCATCAGCCCATCTTTGTGCTGTGGCTACTTCTGAGACAACCAACTTCATGCAGGAATACCCTGGCAGCACCCTACTTCAGATCCATTGAATGGCTTTACCTTTTTCTGAGGGGCTTCCACCAGAATGCCCACACAAACCTGTGTAAAAAGGAGTTAGCTTCTTAGATAACCTGTCAGCAGTTGGAGACATGACAAGTGAATAAATACTCCCCTATCTTGGGGCAGACTACATATATTCCAGGTGTGTGCTATACCTGTTTCCTGACAAAGGGACCCAATAAGATTGAGCTGTGGTTTCCCATGGTAACCAGCTGATAAAGTACTGGATTGTTTTTCTCTCCTTTGTTTTCAATTCCCTTTCTCAGATTCCTTGGAATCAAGAGGAGTGATCTATGCACATATCTATATGCAATTCTGTCTCATGTTGGAGTGTGGGGTGGGGACCAAGTCAAGATAAATTTCTATGTGGATCACACTGACAGCACCTGAATCCATTCATTCTTACAAGCAAGCCTGATGAGATGGTGTAGTAAGCATACTGTATCAATCATCTCAAGTTTTCTTGTTCAAATAAACATTTATACACATTTTTTTTTTAATGCTCAACTGAAGCACAGAAAAAGAAATGGAGCTTTACTGGAAAGAGTGTTAGACACACATGGATATGTGATACACAGCAAAGAGCTACCATGTTGGTCATTGGAATCCAAGGAGAAAAAAAAATAGAGCAGAAAAATAAATGCTTAGAAGTACTGACCCAGGATTTTCTGAAACTAATGAAATCAAGCCATGGATTTAAAAAGTCAGAAAATCCCACCCTGACACATCGTGGTAAAACTGAGGGAGGACCAGGAATGGACATTATTTTCAAAGAAGCAGTGACAAAGCTAGGTAATGAAATGGCATTTTTAAGTGTTGAAAGAAAAAAAACCTTTCTGCTATTTACAGGGAATACATTTTCAAACTTCCTCTGTGGTTAAATTTTAAAGATGGAAAAAGATACCAGTGTAAATACCAACCAGAAGAAAGCTGGTGCGGCTTTGGTAATAAAGTTGGCCCTTCATATCCACAGGTTCGCATCCATGATTCAACCAATTGTGAATCAAAAATATTCTAAAAATAAAAATATAACAAAAAATACCAATGAAAATGCAGTGTAACAATTATTTACCTAGCATTTGCATTATATTTAGGTAAGTAAAGATGATTTAAAGTGTAAGGTGCATAGTTTATTTGCAAATACTACCCTATTTTATATAAAGGGCTTAGACATCCGCAGATTTTGGTGTCTTTCAAGGTTCTGGAACCAATCCCCAATGGATACCAAGAAATAACTATTAGACGAGGTATACTTTGAGGCAAGAAGCCTTATTAGAGATAGAAAATGATTCTTGACCTGGTGCGGTGGCTCAAGCCTATAATCCCAGCACTTTGGGAGGCCAAGGCAAGAGGACTGCCTGAACCCAGGGGTTCGAGACCAGCCTGGACAACTTAGTGAAACCTCGTCTCTACAATATATCAAAAAACTATCTGGGCATGGTAGCAGGCGTCTGTATTTCTGGCTACCTGGAAGGCTGAGGCACAAGGATCGCCTGAGCCCAGCAGATCAACACTGGGGTGACCATGAACATGCTTCTGCACTCCAGCCTGGGCAACAGAGTGAGACTCTGACCCAAAAAAGAAAATGGCTCCAGCAAGCCAGGCTGGGGTGTGATAGGGTTTGTAGGGGAATGGGAGAGGAGATTGTAGTTAAAACAACTCATCATGTAAACCTCACACATGGAACACAGAGTTGCAAGGGCCCAAAAAACTAACACTCTAACAGCATCCTGGTACCAACTGCTTTCCCGAGACTGTGACAGCCTGGTACTGTCAGTGTTTGCTTTCCTAAGCCTGCATTTCAGAGACAAGTGATTAACAACACCCTGATAGTGACTGGTTTGGTGCGGACATCTGCACTTCACGACTGTGGGACCAGCAGCCCCCAGCAGTGCCGACATCTGCCTCTCAAGGCCAGGCGAGTGACAGCTCAAACTCCCTAAACTGCTTCTCCATAAGCCTTGACTGGGGTTTTATAAGGGGCCTGAAAGAGAACAAAGCTGCTGGCTCTTCTTTAGGGTTAGCCTTTCTTTCCTTTTCCTCTAATAAATTTTCTTTAATCACTTGGCTCATCCTCTCTTTCTCCCCACTCATCTTACAGAGTGCAGTGACCTCACACTCATAGCTACCCCAGCGTTGACCTGCTGGGCTCAGGTGATCCTTCTGCTTCGACCTTCCAAGTAGCTGGAGCTACAGGCACACACTACCACACCTGGCTAATTTTTTATTGTAAAGACGAGATCTCGCCAAGTTGGCCAGACTGGTCTGGAACCCATGGGCTTAGGCAATCCACTCGCCTTGGTCTCCCAAACTGCTGGGATTCCAGGCTGAGCCACTGAGCCGGGCCAAATATGATTTTTAATGAAAAAAGAGGTTGCGTTATTTTCCTATCACTGCCATAATTTCACCAACTTAATGGCATAAAACAGCACAGGTATATTATCTTACAGTTCTGCTGCTTAGCAATCCAAAATAGGTCTCACTGGGCAAATGTTAACAGGGCTGCAATTCTTTCTGGAGTCCTAGGAGACAAGCTATTACCTTGCCTTTCCAGTTTCCAGAGGCCACCCACATTCCTTGGTTCATGGACCTCTTTCTCCACCTTCAAAGCCAGCAACATTGGGTGGAGTTTTTTTTGGGGGGGGAGGTTTGCTTTGTTTTCACACTGCCCTCTCTCTGGCTCTCTTTTTATTTCTACCTTTTCTACTTTTAAAGACCCTTGTGATTACACTGACCTACCTAGAAATTCAGGATAATCTTTAAGGCAAGTTAATTAGCAACATAATTGTGTATGCTATCCTAATTTCCCTTTCCCATGTAACCAATAGGCAGCAGGAATATGTAGCAATTCTAAATTTATGTTAAAAATATAATCAAGGGGAAGTTGACAGAACTAAAAGGAGAAAAGTCTTTTTTTTTTTTTTTGAGTTGGAGTATCACTCTGTCGCCCAGACTGGAGTGCAGTTGCCACTCCCGGCCACCGCAGCCTCGACCTGCTGGGCTCCGGCGATCCTTCTGCCTCAGCCTTCCAAGTAGCCGGAATTACGGGCAAGCGCTACCACACCTGGCTGATTTTTTGATTTATTGTAGAGATGAGGTCTTGCTGCCCAGGCGGGTCTCGAACCTGCGGGCTCAGGCAATCCACTCACCTCAGCCTCCCAAAGGTGCAGGATTACAGGCTGAGCCACCAAGCCCGGCAAGAAAAGTCTTATAATCATACTGAAAGACATTAACATACCTCTTTCAATAACAGATGGCATAAACAGACGATATCAGCAAGAACATAGACGAGATGACAAAGTTGATTTAATTGGCATGCATAAAACACTACACCCATCAATGACAAAATAGATACTCTTTTTATGCTGTGTAAACCATTTGCCAAAATTGAGCACATTTTTGGACCATAAAACCCTAATACTAACAAAGGATAGAAATCAAAATTAGTTCATTCTCTGGAAACTGGAATTAAGATACAAATCAATAAAAACATTATAAGGAAATCAACTGCTTAGAAATTATGCAATAATTCTCAAATACCTATGGGTCAAAAAAGAAAACATCAGAAAATATTTTTAGCTTAATGAAGGTAATATGTAATAAAACTTAAGGAATTCAGCCAAGGCTATGATTGGAGCTAAATGAATAAGACTTAAAAGCAATTATTGGCCAGGCTCAGTGGCTGAACCTGTAATCCCAGCACTTTGGGAGGCATAAGCAAGTGGATTACTTGAGCCTGCGGGTTTGAGACCAGCCGCAGCAATTTGGCGAGACCTGGTCTCTCCAATAAATAAAATAGCCGGGTGTGGTAGCAAACTCCTGTAGTTCTGGCTTCTTGGAAAGCTGAAGTGGAAGGATCGCATGAACCCAGCAGGTTGACGCTGGGGTGGCCGTGAGCATGCCACTGCACTCCAGTCTAGGCGACAGAGTGAGACTCTGACTTGGGAAAAAAAAAAGAGCTGAAAACCAGTGACCTAAACTGTCTCAACAAACTAAATTAATCACAAATCAAATAAAATAGAAGGAAAATATTAAGATCAGAAATCTATGAAGTAGTAAACAAAATACAGTAATAAGTCAACAAAAGCTTTGGAAAGATTAACAAAATTGATAAATCTCTAGTAAAATTAATGAAAAAGAAACAGGAAAAAAACAAATTGTACACACTGATAGTGAAAAAATAATCAAGAAAAGGTAATAGGATATTGTGAACAATTTTTATGCCAACAAATATGAAAATTTTAATTATGTAGATAAATTTCCTGAAAAATACAGTTTACCAGAATCAAAACAAAGAAACAAATCTGAATAGTTCTATCTGTTAAAGTGAATGACTTAGTGATAAAAATCCTACACCAAACCCATATATAGGTTCACTGATAAATATATTCACACATTTAAGAAAGTACAATACTTTTACACAAATTTGTGTAAACCATAGAATACAATAGAATAATTGCCAGCTCATTTAATGAGGCCAGAGTATTACAAGAAAATTATAGACATACTCATGAACACAAATACAAAAATCCATAAGCAAATATTAGAAAATCAAATTCAGCACTATTTCAAAAGACTATATTATAATAAAGTGGAGTTTATTCCAGGATTGAAAAAGCACTTGACATTAGAAAATCAATGAGTGTAATTCACCACATTCACAGAACAAAGGAAAAGAATCATACAGTATCTAAAGAGATGCAGAAAAAGCATTTGACAAAATTCAACACTCATTCACAACTTTTAAAAAAAATTAGTAAATAAGGATAAAAGAAAATGTCCTTAATCTAACACAAGTATCCCTGGAAAACATGTAACAAACTTCATGTGATGGTGAATTATTGAAAGCTTCTCACTTGCTACTGAGATCAAGACAAGGATACCTGCTATCACCACCTGTATTCAAAATTGTACTAGACATCCTAGTCAGTGCATTAAGGCATGAAAAAGGCATAAGGATTAGGAAGTAAAATGAGCATTATTCACAGATATGATTTCGTGCCTAGAAAATGCCAAAGAATCTACAAACTATTACAAATGAAAAAAAAAAAGCTTATTGAGGTTGCAGGATATAAGGTAAACATGCAAAAAATCATTTTATTCCTATGCAGCAACAGTGAAACGAACATAACACTGAAAAAATACACCGGACATACAAGCATTACTAAGAAAATTAAAGCATTTAAATAAGTCTTATGTTCAAATATCAATTTGAATATATAATGTATTTGCTTTTTTTTTTTTTTAAGTTGGAGTCTCACTCCGTCACCCAGGCTGGAGTGCAGTGGCACGCTCCCGGTCACTACAGTCTTGACCTGCTGGGCTCTGGTGATCCTTCTGCCTCAGCCTTCCAAGTAGCTGGAACTACAGGTGCAAGCTACCATGCCCAGTTAATTTTTTATTATTGTAGAGATGAGGTCTCCCCAAGTTGCCCAGGCGAGTCTCAAACCCGCGGGCTCAGGCAGTTCACTCGCCTCAATCTCCCAAAGCACTGAGATTACAGATTGAGCCACCAAGCCCCGGCCTGTATTTGCTATTAAATTGTAAAAGAATCCTTCTGCCTCAGCCTTCCAAGTACTGGAACCATGGGGGCAGAAATTGTAAAAGAATTTTCTCCCTCTGGACATTGACAAGCTGAACTTAAAATTTATAAAGGACTATAAAGGGCTACAAGTAGCTAAGGCAATCTTTAAAAACTAAAATGTTAGATGACTTACATGACCAGAGATCAAGACTTTTGAAGTTACATTAAGACAACTTGATACTGGTACAAGGATAGACAGAGGGAGTCATGGAATATAGAAAGGTGCAAACAGGCCAACACATAAAATCACACCAAAAGTGACCTTTATCATCAAAGGTAACATTGCAGTGTGGGTGGAGAGAAGGAATATTAGGTCAATAAATTGAACTATTTAATTAGATGTCTCTATTCAAAAATATGACTTATTTTTTAACTCCAGATGCATCATAGTTATCAAGGAACATTATATAGCTTTAAGGAAAGCATAGGAGAATGTGTTTTTCCAAACTTAGAATAAATGCTAAAAACATTAACCATAAAAGTAAAGATTTATAAATTATCCTATGCTACTAGTCATAAGAGCTGTTTAGTAAAAGACCACCACCATTAATAGAGTGAAAAAGCAACTTACAGACTGGAAAAAGAAAATCTCAATAAATATAGAAGATAAAGGAATATATATACAATATTAACTTTCAAAGGGAGAACACAACAAAAAAGTCAGAATATGTATATAAAGTACAGACAACGGGACTCATGAAATATAGAAAGTTGCACTTTTGATGTGACTTTATGTGTGGGTCTGTAACGAACTTTAAATTATGTTTTTTAAGTCAGATGAAGCAAGAAAAAAAGGTAAAAGATGCTTAATAAATACTTTACAATGAGAATATCAAAAATGACCAGTAAACGTATGAAAAATATAGCTTATTTATATTACTATAAGATGTTTTCTGTAAGCCACATGGAAATCACAAAGCAAAAAACTAAATAGGTACACAAAAAATAAAAACTAAGGAATCAAAACGTACTACTAGAGATAATCACTGAGCCACAAAGGAAAACAGTAAGAGAGGAAGAAAGGAGAAAAGGATCTACAAAACAACTAGAAAACAATTAACAAAATGACAATAGTAAGTCCTTACCTATTAATAATTGCTTTGAATGTAAATGTATTACATTCTCCAATTAAAGTTATAGAGTGACTGAATGGATAAGAAAACACAACCTCACTATATGCTGCCTTCATAAGACTCTTTACCTATAAGGACACACACAGACAGAAAATGGAGGGTTTAAAAGAAAGATATTTTATGCAAATGGAAACCAAAAGACAGCAGAGGTAGCTATACTTAACAGATAAAATAGACTTTAGGGGAAAAAACAGTAAAGAAGAAACAAAGAAGGTTATTATATAGTGATACAAGGGTTAGTTAATTCAGTAAGAGGATATAACAACTATAAACAATATAAATACCAAAAAGTAATATAAGCAGATTGAAAAAGATAGACTGTAATACATTAATAGGGGATGTCAACATTCCTCTTTTAACAATAAACAGATTATTCAGACAAAATCAACAAAGACACATTGAATTTAAACTGCACTCTTGAACAAATGAAGGATTTCCATCCAACAGTTACATTCTTTTCACTTGTGTGTGGAACATTCTCCAGGATAGATCATATGTAAGGCTAAAAAACAAAGTCATAACAAATTTAAGAAGCTCAAAATCATATCGAGTATCTTTTCTGGCTACAATGGTATAAAACTAGGAATCAGTAACAGTTCAGCCTTGGAAATTTTACAAATACGTTAAACATGTTCCTGCGCAACCAATGGGTCAAAGAAATCAAAAGAGAAATTTAAAAATTCCTCTACACAAATGAAAATGGAAACACATCATACATGTAAATCTTATGGATTACAGCAAAAGCAGTTCTAAGAAGGAAGTTGAAAGGGTAATAAGGCAGCTTATTCTAACCCACCCTGCAATCATTAACAAGGGCCCCGGAGGTAGTTACTAATTGCCTTACAACACCCCAAGCATGCTTTGTTCTAACAAAATACTGCTATCCAAAATATTTGTCTTCCTGCCATAAAGAGCCAAACCAACCTAACCTATTGTGATCAGCCCTTAGTGACACGGACCATCACCCCCTCACCATGGCAACAATGCCTGTTCTTACCTTCCCTTCTCATCTATGTGACTGACTTACCCATCCAACGCTGTTCATCACCATGATGTCATCGCCAGTGACTGCTTGCCTGCCCTGCCCATCCCCAAAAGAAGTTTTGGAAACCTTCAGGCTCAAGCATTCACCTTTTCCTTCAGACACCTGGCCCCCTTCTCTTCCTTGAGGAGTGGATCCACCCCACCCCCCTTAATTTACTTTCTTTTTTGTTTGTTAAGTTTTGTTGTTGTTGTTGTTTTGAGTTGGAGTCTCACTGTCACCCAGACTGGAGTGCAGTGGCCGCTCCCAGTCACTGCAGCCTCGACCTGCTGGGCTATGACAATCCTTCCGCCTCAGCCTTCCAAGTAGCTGGAACTACAGGCGCATGCTACCACGCCCGGCTAATTTTTTTTTTTTTAATTGTAGAGATGAGGTCTCACCAAGTTGCCCAGGCAGGTCTCGAACCCACGGGCTCAGGCAATCCACTCACCTCAGCCTCCCAAAGCGTGAAATTACTGGCTGAGCCACCGAGCCTGGCTTTAATTTATTTTCTAATTAAACATCTTTCCCAATCTAATTTCCTGTGCAATTCTTTGAATCTTACCTGCAGCACTGGCCCACTGACCTAGCAGAAGTACAAAACAATAGACACACCAAAAAAGAAGAGATTTCTTCTTTACATTCTAACACTACATCTCAAGAAACTAGAAAAATGAGTACAAACTCAACCCAAAATTAGTAGAACTAAAGAAATAATAAAGATCAGAGCAGAAATAAAACAGAGACTAAAAAAAAAATACTGAAACAAAAAAAGTTGGTTTTTCAAAAAGACTAAAAAACTTGACAACCTTTAGCTAAACTAACTAGAGAAAAAGATAAAAAATACAAATGAATAAAATTAGAACTGAAAAAGGAAACATAACAACCGATGCTACACAAATACAAGGGATCACTAGAGAGTATTATGAGCAACCACACTCCTAACAAGTTGGAAAACCTAGAAGAAATAAGCAAATTCCTGAACACACACAATCTACTAAGCTTTAACCATGAGGAAATAGAAAACCTGAACAGATCAATAGCAAGTGACAAGATTGAAGAAATAATATAAAGTTTCCATCAAAGCAAAGCCCAGGACCTGATGGATTCCCTGCTAAATTCGACCAAACATTTAAAGAACCAAAACAATTGAAAAGGAGGGACTTCTACACTCATTCTATGAGGCCAGGATTACTCTGATACCAATACCAGACAAGGATACAACAAAAAAAGAGAGAAAACCACAGGCCAATATCCCTAGTGAACATTGAATGCAGAAATCCTCAACAAAATACAGCAAACCAAATTAAGCAGCACATTTAAAAGATTATGGTACAACATATGCAAATTAATAAACATGATAAATCACATGAACAGAATGCAATACAAAACTCATATGATCATTTCGGTAGATACAGAAAGAGCATAACAATTCAACATTTCTTTGTGATAAAAACACTCAACTATTAGATATAGAAAAATGTACCTCAATACAATAAAGGCCATGTGCAATACACCTACAGCTATCATACTGAATGGGGAAACGCTGAAAATGTTTCCTCTAAGATCTGGAACAAGATAAGGATGCTCACTTTCACTACTCTTATTCAACATAGTACTGGAAGTTGTAGCCAGAGTAATTAGGCCAGAGAAAGAAATAAAAGGCAAAGGAGGAAGTTGAACTGTCTCTGTTTTCAGATTACATATCTCATATGTAGAAATTCTTATTTTATTTTTTTTATTTTTTTTTAGTTGGAGTTGCACAGGCTGGAGTGCAGTGGCACACTCATAGTCACCCCAGCATCCACCTGCCGGGCTACAGCTATCCTTTCCGCCCCAGCCTTCCAAGTAGCCGGAAGTAGGCATACGCCACCACACCCAGCTAATTTTTTGATTTATTGCAGAGACGAAGTCTCACCAAATTGCCTGGACTGGTCTCAAACCGCGGGCTCAGGCAATCCATTCGCCTCAGCCTCCCAAAATGCTGGGAGTATAGGCTGAGCCACCAAACCTGGCCTTATGAAGAAATCCTTAAATGCTCTGGTAAAAAAAACTTTGAAAATTAATAAACAGTAAAGTTACGGGATGCAAAATCAACATATACAAGTTAGTATTTTTAAAATAATACTCAAAAAAAGGGATTGGCAGTAGTGGGACACTGCCGGTGTGGGGTTGGGGGTGGGGGGGCACATTAAATCGATAAGGGTGCCTGATCCTAATCCAGGTGAAGTGAGATCCAATAGGAGGCCCAAAACATCTCCTAAACCACTTATGTATGCAATCCTGACTTGTACCCCACAACTTTAAAATAAAATAAATTAGTATTTTAAATAAACTATTAGTGAGCTACCTGAAAAAGAAACCAAGAAAACAATTCAATTTACAATAGCTATAAAAAAGTACCTAGGAATAAATTTAGCCAAGGAGATGGAAGACCACTACAATAGAAACTATAAAACATTGATTAAAGAAATTGAAGAAGACACAAATAAATGGAAAAATATCCCATTTTCATTAATTATAAGAACTAAAATTGCTAAATTGTTCATACTGTCCAAAGTGATCTACAGACTCAATGCAATGCCCGTCAAAAGACTAATGATATCCTGAAATTCATGTGGAACAATATAGACTCCAATAGCCAAAGCAATCTTGACAGGAAAAAACAAGAACAAACCCAAAGCTGGAAGCATCACACTACCTGACTTCAAAGTATATTACAACGCTATACTGTTGCAGGAAAACAGAGAGGCCGTGACACCAAGGCTATCTCAGGAAGTAGTAGTTTATTAGTACTGGCACGACTCAGTGGACTAATACTCCAAGGCTGAGCAGCTAGGAGAAAGAGGAGAGGGGTTTTTTTATTTTATTTTTTAATTTTTTTTGAGTTGGAGTCTCACTCTGTCGCCCAGACTGGAGTGCAGTGGCTGTTTCCGGCCACCGCAGCCTCGACCTGCTGGGCTCTGGCGATCCTTCCTCCTCAGCCTTCCGAGTAGCTGGAATTCCAGGCATGCACTACCACCCCCGGCTGATTTTTTGATTTATTGTAGAGATGAGGTCTCGCTGCCCAGGCGGGTCTCGAACCCGCGGGCTCAGGCAATCCACTCACCTCAGCCTCCCAAAGGCGCGGGATTACAGGCTTAGCCACCGAGCCCAGCTTGATAGGGGTTTTATAGCTTACTTTAGGTAAGGGAGGGCGTCAGGTTATGTGACTATACATTTTTCTTTGGAATTTGCAAGGTTGTATTTAGCAAAACCAGATTTCCAAAGAACAAATTGTCTTCAGGGTACACATGATAAGCAGGGCTTGTAAACCAATAACTTCACAAAGAGAGGATGTGGGGGTAAAGTTGTGAATGGATTACTATCTTGCATTTTCAGGAAAACGACCTTTGGGTATTTGCTTTTTCTCGCATCCCATTGTCTAGCAAGTCTGGAGCTTGCAGGTTGATTTTTAAAAGGAATACTTTTAACTGTTATCAGCCCCTCTCTGCCACATTCCCTCCTTTGATGCTGGACCCTTTATCGGTTAAGAGCATCATCTTCCATTTGGTACATTAACATTATGTGGGCTGCAGTTTTTTGTTCAAGAACTGTTTCCACAAACTTAGAAATGGAGTTCCTAATTATTGGGACTATGCAAGGGAGGATAAGACAGGATCCCATCAATAGGACTACAGATCCAATAATGTACTTAAATCCTCCCAGACCTGAGAACATGTTTTCAAACCTATTGCCAATTTTTATGCCTTGCCATGTTTGCACTGGGACATGGGTAAGCTTTCTAAAATTGGTGGCTATATCAGTTATAGCTTTACTATTATCATCTATTTACAAACAACAATCAGAGCTATTAAATTTACCACATATTCCTCCTTCTGCTAGCAGGTAGCCCAAAGCTAAGTGGTTTTGATAAATAGCTGTGTGCATTTGGGCTTGTTATTGAGCAGCAAGCTCAAAAGCTGTGGCTGTTTGATTATTATAACTTCTAAGACAGCTTGTAACCTGATAATGCAATTTAGCATAAATAGGTGTGTGGTATCCCCAACTTCCATCTAGTGCCCACATGGCTGGGCCATAAGTATTTATAATTCTCTCGGGTGGCCATTTGTTATTTTTCCAAACCTGGGTCCCTCCTATATGCAATCTTTCCACATATCCAAAATAGCCCTTTAGGGGCTTTCCAGGGGATACCTTGAAATGCGTTAGCTTGTTCAGAGGATAGTACTGTACAGTTACTTATAGTTTGGGTGACAATAGTACATTGAGAAGATTTAGTTGCATAAGTAGGTGCCCAGTACCAAACAGGCCTTGTTGGCCCAGGACCCACTCTGCTTAAGCAGTCTTCTCCAATTACTTTTGAGGAGAGGATCCATTTTGGGGGTAGGTTATCTGTTCTAACAGTTACAGAATTGTTCCATTGAAGGAACTGGTATGCATTAAGACTAGTTCCTTTCCAAGGCCACTCTTCAGTCATTAGGGCTCCTCCGTATACCCATCAATTGGTGACACCAAGTGTCCGGACTATGTTTTCAGTAAAATTTATAAGCAGATTTTGGCCTACTTCCCATGATTGAGGGAAGGGGGTTAACTTTGGCTGTTGGGCAGCTGGAGGAGTTACAAATTATACAACTTCTTTAAGCAGTTTCTTGGCTTTGGGTACAGGGGCAAGATTCCAATAAACCCAATTTGTGCTTCTGAGGGTGCTACAAGCTATGACACCAGCTTTAGTGTACTAGTAACTCTGTTTTGATAATTCAGTAAAGTATAACTGGCCATTATGGGTACAGTTATGTTTGTCAGTATAACAAATTTCTGGCTGGGATGCATAACGATGGAAAACTTTTACGTCTGGCCAGATAGTTTCTATACATTTACATACTGAGTGTGTGGGGGAAGCAATAGACACCCAAATTAGATAGAAGTACATAAAAGCACAAGAAAACTTTCTATCATAAGAAAGAACAGAGTGCTAGTGAGACCCTATCCTAACATGTTCAATGGGGTTGACTCTGTTAATTCTGTAGCAAATGAAGTCAGTCCTATAGCAATTAAAACGACAAACAGTTTGGCAAATACAAAGGCTGACAAGCGAAACAATGGTTTATCAGTAAGGTCTGCTGAATCCTTAAGCTTCTGTGGTGCATAGATCAGCCAGTCTCTGGTGTGTGGCTGAAGCAAAGCCTATGTATCCTCAGCATTCAGCCATGTGTAGACTAGCCATCCCAGAGTGGCTAGAACAAGGCTTGAGGAATCCATTTCAGGTTTTCCATCAGCCTTGGTGACTTTCCAGAGGGTCAGCCTAAGGGGAGTGGAGGAATCTGAGGTCCACTCCCACTCTTGGGAGGCAGGCTTAATGGATCCCAGGAACTATTTCTGGCTATTTTGACTACAGTTGGGGTAGACAAAAGGACAGTAAATGGGCCCCTCCAGAGGGGCTTTAGAGACTGTATATTCCATTCTTTTACCCATACCATATTACCTGGCTTAAAAGAATGGACTTTGGTAGTTAAACTAATTGGTAACTGTTCTCTGACTTGACAATGGATGGCATTTAGGGCTGAAACTAAGGCTTGCATTTGTTGTTTTAGAGTAAGATTTCCTAACTCCTTTAAGTCTCCCTGTATGCCCTTAACAAGAGCGGGTGGCTGCCCATAAAGAATTTCAAAAGGCGAGAAACCCGCTTGTTTGGTGGGCTAGTCCTGACCCTTAGAAGGACTACTAGCAGAAGCTGGACCCAGTCTAAATGAGTTTTTTTTTAACCTGTTGTTGAACTTTTTTTTTCGTAGTAGAGGCTTCTGTTCATCCCCCTTTGTGGCTTCATAGAGGGGTTTTGCCATGATGGAGAAGTTAGGTATTAAAATTCCATAGAACCTCGCAGCCCCCCAGAACTTCCAGATTTGACACTGGGTAGTTGGGACTGGTATTGAACACACTGCTTGTTTTCTTAATGGGCCATTGCTGCAAACTAATTCTTGTTAAGATATTGTTATTAGCTGTTGACTTTTCATTTTGAATTTTTGAATGTACAGATTTAAATGCTTCCAATTAGTTCCCTGGAGGGATGAGACCAGTCAGGGCTGGGTTCTCCATGGTCCAGGAATTTCCTAAGGGAAGCAAGCTTATGAACTCTGATTAAAATTTGTCCCAAATGGACAACATATTACCTTATGAGCACTTATGTCTGTGACCGCATTTCCTTCAGAGGTATAGGAAAAAGGCTTACCATGAATAATTTTAAAGTTTGTGTTTTTTTTGGTTTTTTTTTTTTTTTGAGTTGGAGTCTCACTCTGTCACCCAGACTGGAGTGCAGGCCCGGCCACTGCAGCCTCGACCTGCTGGGCTCCGGTGATCCTTCTGAGTAGCCGGAATTACAGGCACGCACTACCGTGCCCAGCTGATTTTTTGATTTATTGTAGAGATGAGGTCTCGCCAAGTTGGCCAGGCAGTTCTCGAACCCGCAAGCTCAGGCAATCCACTCACCTCAGCCTCCCAAAGTGCGGGATTACAGGCTGAGCCACCGAACCCGGCTATTTTAAAGTTTTAATAAATCCCATTTCAGGGACTGATTTGGATCCTGATCAATACAATACCAAATCCTATGTTCAGTTTTCTTGTGTCTCCAAAGGATTCCTAGTGATTATTATGCTAAACCACAAACTGAAAGACTATACTGTCCTAGTCCTACATCTGATGAAGTTTTCTTTGAATTTGCCAAGGGGTGGGGTAGGCTGCCACTTGACCTGCAATAATGTAATTTTTAAAATGTTTGAACGCCTTTTAAAACCTACCTATGGGAAATTTATCTATGTCTAGCCTGTGCTAGCTACCCTGCCTCAATTATTTATTCATTAGAGATTTTTTGATCCCATAATCATATGGGGTCCTGAGGGGTAAAGGTCCATTTTCTGTAGCTTCTTTAGAGCTGACAGTGAGTGTAGTCCTGCAGTGACATTGTTTGCAGGCACTGACTGGAATCCTTGCATGACCGTTATGTGGGCATGAAATTGCTGGATCCTGGCTTAATAAAAGGAATAAATGAGGGAAACCCCTCTTTCAAGAAGTAGAACAATTAAGTGAAGCCAGGCATACAATTTTAGGTGGTGGCTGATCACCTTTTGTATAAAATTCACAAGGCCTGCAGTTATTAGCATAACTTAAATGTTAAACTTTAATTTCTGTGGCTTTATTACAAGGACCAGCTTTTGGAGTTTTTAATGTATTTCTGTACTATAGTGGCAGAATGACAGACAAAACAATCTTGTCTAAAACAAGACTGTAATTTGAACCAGGCACTCAAGTGAATTTTATATAAAACTTGAAGAGAAATCCAAAAATGTTTGGAGACTTGCATCCAGAAAAGACTTTATTATATCTAGATTGTTTACAGAATTTCTTTTTTTTCATAAACTTTCCATATACCATTTTGGCATGCTTATACCATTTTTCACAGTTTTGAACCTTCTATTTTTGTTCTATACTTTTTTTTTTTTACTTTCAGATAATGATTTACTTTATTATAGGACAGAAATTTACCATACAAGATCTTTTCTTGGATAAATTTTTTCTCATATATTCCTTTTTTTTTCTGACCAAAACCACACTTGTACATTAACAATTTTTTTATATCTTTCCTTTGATTTTTGTTTTTCTTCTTTTTACCCTTTTATAGAAAACCTTTTACAGTCATAATTTGAATTAACCGTTTAGTAACTTTTTATTAGAGGTTAGGTGAAACATTTAACTTCTGGAACAGTTAAATGTTTCCCACTAGAGAGCAGGTGTCAGGAGAAAGAGGTTCAGTATGAACACAAAGGCTAAAAACTTAGCCTCAGTATTAATCAAGAAATTAATTTGGACCCCAGCCACATTCATTCAGACCCAAGGATTCTCTGGGGTGATGGCAAACAGAGCATTGGGGCTAGGCCATGGCCTCCCAGGGCCCCTTCAGTCAATATTTACCATCACTAGGTGTTTCCCCCCCACTTTGGGAGAGGCCACACTGGTTCTTTCAGTAGCCTTTAAGTCCACATGTTGGACAAGGTCCTGGGGGCTTAGGTCATGAAGAACAGTCGGGCTTCAAGTGCCCAGATTGACCACATTCATAGCAACTAATACCATCCCCCTTAGGAGGTCTATTCTTATACCAAGTCTCTTTTGGGTGGCTGGAGCTTTGCCTTTAGTGGCAACTGCCAATAGGTTTGTCCACTTTTTGTCTTGTTGGTTCTCATCTTGGAGTCCTCCTCTCTTTTTTTTTCCTCTTAATGTCTCAGTTTCTAAGAACTTCAGAAGCTTTCTATAATTGGGAGTTTGGTATTCATAGTCTTGAGTTAAGCCTCTGACGTTGGGTATTCAATATCCCATAGGATATAATTTTGTTCGCAAAGTAGTGAAATAAATTTTTTTTAAATGCCTCTACATACGGAACTTTTGACCATTTTCCTTCATGTCTACAAAGTGAATTTAATTGCTAGATGGTATTAAGGCAAACTCTCATTTCTTTTTAAACTTCATTATTTGTTAATTTGTAGTGAGTCCAAATTCGATTTTAATAATGCACTAATTTAAAAAAAAATTTTAAACCATGTAATTTCAATTTATTTTAATTATTTAAAATCTATCCCAATGGGGTATCTGATTATTACACATTTTCTTGTTCATGTTTCTTGAAAACCCAGAATTTGTTTTTGAACACTTGCAGTTTATTCCTCAAAGGAAAATTCTAAAACAAATAAATAACTAAATAAAGCCATAAACAGCAATGCCAGGTATCCCTGAGACCCTGATGACTTCTTCCAAGCTAAGAGTCCCTAGCCCTCCCTGATGCTTTTTTACTGCTCCAGGGCTTTCCAATGATGCCTACAAAATGGCCTGGTACAAAACCCTTTTAGAGTGAACAGACCACGTAGATGTGAAATGATCTGTTTTTATGTATTTTCAATTATGAACAGGCAAATTTGTTACAAACTTTTTATATATTACTAAATTATGTCTTAGTTGTGAAGTGTGGACAATTAGGTAAAAGTGATCAAGTTTCACTCTATGTGCTATAGAGTGTGCCTAGTATTTTACCAGCCCCTCAGGAGAAATACCAAGCTTAGCAAGGTGACTTAATTAGTTGAGAATGGCCAGTTTTCATACCTTACTATGTCCTGCAAAGTATTCAGCATTTAAAGCTTTACCAGTCTTATAAGAGGTGTGCTAGTCAGGCATAGCCAACAAAAAGCAAGCAGTAGTGTTATCTTGCACTACACTTTAAAGTAGGGACTTAGCATACATTACACACCTCTAAGAGATTCTCAACAGTTTTACAGAGAATAGTAGCTGATTACAATCTTAGGTAAGGCCTAAACCTTTAGAAACAGACTTACTGTTTCTAACTAACTAACCTGGCTTTTAGCACTTGAAAACAAGAACAGTCTATTCAGTCCCTTAGTTGCCAGAGAAAGATTACAAAATTATTTCTGCCAAGGTTAGCATCAACTTGCACTGAGTTAACAAAAGGCTAAGTGGCATATAAGAGAGATTTCTATGTTTCTTTACAGGTGGATTATAATGAACTCCTTCAGAATTCATGAAGGAGAGTGCAAGCTAAGGAAGGGAGAGGATGTGGTCCTGGGAAAGAATTCAAGATAACCGGTAGCATTTCACATACACAGCAGGCAACTTTCGCACATCCTTGACAACAAAAGACAGGAATTTTAACAGTGTTCACGGGTTGGAGAAACACTACATAAATAAAGGGAGACAACCACACTCAGGAAAACATAAAATGACAAAAAGAAACATGCACTAATCAAGTTTTTAAAAATGTGACATGCCTCATTAAACGAAGCATAATAACCCAACAAGCCTTTTTTTTTTTTTTTTTAGCAAATTCGAAGATGACAGACGCACACAAATTAGGGAGCGAGGGGTATGGGAAACATCTGTTTCATCCTTTAGCCATACTCCTCATGGAGATATTTCAGACACCTCTTAGCAATTGGCAGGTTGGTACAAACCCCCAACTCAGACCAACCCTATGCGGAACCCTTCTACTGTTCATCTTATTTACATGCAATCACACAACACATTCTCCAACCCTCCACCCTAATCCTAGGAGTCAACAGGTTCATCTTCAGACAAGTGTTGCCTTCCACTGCCTTTCAGTCCTTTCCTTTGGACTGGAGATTACTAGCGGACTCTGGGAGGTGAGCAAGCTCCCCTTCTGCCATCCATTGGCAGGTCTATACAAAGGCCCTTGTTCCTACCCTTTCTGTCGGGTGGTTGTCCTGTCCTTTCCATTGGGTGGTTGTCCTCATGCCAGTTCCTCACCTCTTGGGTCCTTGTTGTGCTTTTGTGGTCCAAGCCTCAGTGCTCTGGGAGGTACCTCCCTCCTATGGATCAAAAGGTCTGTTGTGCACCAGGAGAGATTGCCTCTCCCATTGCCCCAGAGGTCGTACACTGATGACAAAGGAGGTGGAACACACCATCTCCAAATTCTCCATTTCCCAGCCAATGCACCAGATATGTAGTGGGAAGACAGAGAGCTCGTGACACCGAGACTATTGTAGGAAGAAATGTTGCAGGAAAACAAAGAGACTGTGACACCAAGGTTATCTTAGGAAATAGTGGTTTATTAGCACTGGTGCGACTCAGCAGGCAAATGCTCCAAGGCTGAGCAACTCAGAGAAAGAGGAGAGGGATTTTATAGCTTAGTTTAGGTAAGGGAGGGGGTCAGGTTGTGTGATTATACATTTTTCTTTGGAATTTGCAAGGTTGTATTTAGCAAAACCAGATTTTCAAAGAACAAATTGCCTTCAGGGTACACATGATAAGCAGGGCTTAAAACCAGTAACTTCACAAAGAGAGGATGTGGGGGTAAAGTTGTGAATGGATTACTATCTTGCATTTTCAGGAAAACAACCTATGGCTATTTGATTTTCTCATATTCCATTGTCTAGCAAGTCTGGAGCTTGCAGGTTGATTTTTAAAAGGAATACTTTTAACTGTTATCAGCCCCTCTCTGCCACATTACTAGTCAAAATATTATGGTACTGACATACAGACACATATAGACCACTGGACCAGAATAGAGAACCCCAAAATAAATCCACTGATTTACGACCAACTGATTTTTCACAATGATGCTAATAACACATTGAAGAAAGGACAGTCTTTTCAATTAATGGTGTTGAAAAAAACTAGATATCCACATGTAAAAAAAATGCAATAAAACCTCTATCACCCAACATATTACAAAATTAAAAATGAATTAAAGTCTTAAATGTAAGATCTGAAATTATGAAATTACGTAAAGAACTCAGAGGAGAAATTCTTCATGGCATTGGCCTGTGCAAGGAATTTTTAGATAAGACCTTAAAAGCACAGGCAAAGCCGGGCTCAGTGGCTCAGCCTGTAATTCCCAGCCTTTGGGAGGCTGAGGTGAGTGGATTGCCTGAGCCCGCGGGTTCGAGACCCGCCTGGGCAACTTGGTGAGACCTCATTTCTACAATAAATCAAAAAATTAATCGGGCGTGGTAGCGCGCGCCTGTAGTTCCAGCTACTTGGAAGGCTGAGGCGGAAGGATCGCCGGAGCCCAGCAGGTCAAGGTTGCGGTGGCTGGGAGCGGCCACTGCACTCCAGTCTGGGCGACAGAGTGAGACTCCAACTCAAAAAAAAAAAAAAAAAAAAGCACAGGCAACAAGAACAAAAATAGACAAATGGGTTTGCATCAATAGACAAATGGGTTTGCATCAGACTTCTTAATAAGCTTCTGCACAGCAAGGGGAACAATCAACAGAGTGAACAGACCACTTGCATATTAAAGAAAATATTCATAAAGTATACATCTGACAAGTGGTTAATAACCAAAATACATAAGGAACTCAACAACAAAAAAATCAAATAACCCAATTTAAAAATGAGCAGAAGATCTGGAATAGGCATTTCTTAAAAGAAGATACAAATGTCCAACAGGTATATGAAAATATGCTCAACATTACTAATTATCAGAGAAATATCAATCAAAACCACTATGGGCTATCATCTCACCCTAGTGAGAATGGCCATTGTAAAAAGACAAAAGGTTACAAATGTTAGTGAGCAGGAGGAGAAAAGCAAACCTTATTGCTGTTGATGGAGATATAAATTAGTACAGTCTTACGGAAAATAGTACAGATGATCCTCAAAAAGTTGAAACTACCATATGATTCAGGGGAACAGAAGAGGGTGTTACCTCTTTTTTGTGCAGTTATACATTTTGGGATTATGTTAATTTTTTTTACACAGTCAAAATAAATAGATAAATAAAACCAATGATGATTGGGAAGGAGAATGAACCAAACTGTATTTTAAATAGATAGCATAAGTGCTCTGAAGTTAGGGGAAGTATAACTCCACTGCTTTAATTCATTTTTCAATATTTTCTTTTATTTATCTATTTGTTTTAATATATTTTATTTATTTATTTGTTTATGTATTTATTTTTTGAGTCAGAGTCTCACTCTGTAGTCCAGGCTGGAGGGCAGTGGCTCACTCATGGACACCCCAGTGTCAACCTCCTGGGCTCAGGTGATCCTTCCACTTCAGCCTTCCAAGTAGCCAAAACTACAGGTGCATGCTGCCATGCCTGGCTAGTTTTTTGATATATTGTAGAGACAAGATCTCACCAAGTTGCCCAGGTTGGTTTCAAACTCCTGTGCTCAGGCAATCCTCTCACCTTGGCCTCCTAAAGTGCTGGGATTACAGGCTTGAGCCATCATGCCTGGCCCTTTTTTATATTTTAAAGATGTGGGGCACTATTCTGGATTAGGTACATATGTTGTCATCATACAGGTGAAATTTGGGCCTCCTATTTGTCCTCACTTCTCCTGGTTTGGGATCAGGAACGCTTATTGATTCAACTAAGTTTTGAACATATTATTTGAACTATATGTCTACAAGTTAAAGACAAAAAGAACTTTAAAAATATATATGTATACACACACACATACACACACACACACATACATGCATATTTTATATATATACGTATAAAACTCCAGTTAGTGGGTTTCTTTTTGCAAAAGTAAAGGTTAATAATTTTAAAACTGCTTTGTGTGCATCCTAGGATTTAGCAAAAAGTGAATATATTATAAGTAAGTGAATTCAGTTTTCTCACTATCCAAGAAGAGAATTATAAAAAAGGAGAAAAGGGTAGAATGAATGATACAATGTTGGACTAAAAGTGAGAGGATATGGAAGGACATATAGATGGATGACAAGAGGGATAGATAGAAGATAGATATATAATAGGTAGGTAGGTAGATAGATTAGATGGATGTTAGATAGATTCTCTAGTTCTATCCAGAGAAAGCCTGAGCTCTATTCACTGACTATAGAGCAGTGGCACTCTGATAGCAAAAGCACACCTAACCCTCAGATCATGGCTTCTAGAAGCATTTTCCACTAAAAGGAATTAGGGACTTCCACTTGGCTTTGAAAGAATAATACAGTTTAAGCCGGGATCAGTAGCTCAGTCTGTAATCCTGCGCCTTGGGAAGCTGAGATGAGTGGATTGCCTGAGCCTGTGGGTTCGAGATTCACCTGGGCAACTTGGCGAGACCTCATCTCTACAATAAATCAAAAAAATTAGCTGGGTGTGGTAGCGCACACCTGTAGTTCCAGCAACTTGGAAGGCTGAGGCGGAAGGATCACTGGAGCCCAGAAGGTCGAGGCTGCGGTGGCCGGGAGTAGCCACTGCACTCCAGTCTGGGCGACAGAGTGAGACTCCAACTCAAAAAAAAAAAAAAAAAAAGAAAGAAAGTGGAAAAAGAAAAGAAAAAAAAAAGAATAATTCAGTTTACATTTTTACTCCTATTTGAACAATTTAAAAAGTATACACAATATAAGAAACAGTTATTTTCATAACTTGGACAGTAAGAGATACTAGATTGTCATCCTGGAGAGAGGATAAGAAAAAAGGTAAGCCTTATAATCTTTTATGCTTTCTGCCTAGAGGCAAGTAACACTGCAACTCAGCAAAGTGGAGCTAAAATAGAACCTGGAAATCTCACTAAATTGAAGAGCCATAGACTGAAAAGACTAGGGGGCTAAAATGTGTAGGGCAGAGTTTGAGAAACGGAGGGGGCTAGTCAAAGAAAGAGTTTCATATATTTTGCGTAGAAATCTGCTTGAATCTTTGGCTGAGTACCAATCTGTTCATATGTAGGGTTAAATTTCATGAGATAGGAAATAATAATTTTCAAGGAAAGAACAACTACCAGAACCTGCAAAGAGCAGTTAATAAAGACCTAGAAATCGTGCACAATCCCACCAACCAGAGTGGGAATACCTCATTGAGTAAATGAGGCATTCACTAGAAACCAGAAGGGTCACACTTTAGAAATGGGCTAATTTAGCTCTAAATAAATGGTAAATGTAGATCTTCTGTACAAAAGCTTAAAAGAGCTTCAAAACAGCCAAATCACAAGTTATATAACTAGCTGCCAGGAAATGTACAACACTCCTTGAAGATATACTTCAAAACTCAGCACTCTACAACCTAAACTTATAATACTCAAAACAGATTAAAAATTATTAGACTTAGAATGAATGAAGAAGGTATTATCTCTGTAACCAGGAAAAAAAATTATTAGAATCAGACATATGAGGTCTGACAATTAAGTTCATGAACTCATCCTAGAAAAAAGTGCTACATACCTCATTGCTGAATATCACTGTGGTTGCCTTCAAAGTACTCCCCTTGGAAAACTATGCACAACACCAGTGACTAGTCAACCAGTCAAAGCAATTTTGGAACTCTTTTTCTGGAATGGCCATCAGAGCTATCATCATATTACTCTTGGTGTCCTAAGTGTCTTCCTTTCAATATTTTCTTTATCTTAAGGTAAAGAAAAAGTCCTTGGGGGCCAGATCAGGTGAGCAGGGAGGTTGTTCCGATACAGTTATTCGTTTAGTGACTAAAAACGCCCCCACAGGTAGTGCTGTGTGAGCTGGTGCATTGTCATGATGCAAGAGCTCCTTCAGGACCATTTTTGCACACACCTTTCTCATGCCAAGAGTTCCGGTTGAGATTTTCCTCATTATTTCTCTATTGATGTTTATTTAGCCTGCTATGCTTCACATACATGATTTTGAGGCATAATTTTTTTTTTGAGTTGGAGTCTCACTCTGTCGCTCAGACTGAAGTGCAGTGGCCACTCCCAGTCACCACAACCTCGACCTGCTGGGCTCCGGTGATCTTCTGCCTCAGCCTTCCATGTAGCCGGAACTGCAGGCGCGCGCTACCACGCACGGCTAACTTTTTGATTTATTGTTGAGATAAAGTCTCGCTGCCCAGGCAGGTCTCGAACCCGCGGGCTCAGGCAATCCACTCACCTCAGCCTCCCAAAGGCGAGGGATTACAGGCTGAGCCACCGAGCCTGGCTGACTCATAATTTAACGCATTTTTGCAATGTTTTTGTCAGTTCTGCTTGTTACTGGTCATCCTGACCTCTTTTCATCAGTGACATTTTCTGTTCCCTTCAGAAAAACATTTTTTTTTTTTTTTAGTTGTAGTCTCACTCCGTCACCCAGACTGGAGTGCAGTGGCACACTCCTGGCCACCGCAGCCTTGACCTGCTGGGATCCCGTGATCCTTCCGCCTCAGCCTTCCAAGTAGCTGGAACTATAGTCACATGCTACCACATCCAGCTAGTTTTTAAAATATATATATATATTGTAGAGACGAGGTCTCACCAAATTGCCCGGGTGGATCTCGAACCCGTGGGCTCAGGCAGTCCACTCGCCTCGGCCTCCTAAAGTGCTGGGATTACAGGCTAAGTCACCAAGCCCTGTCCATTTGTACACTGTCATTTTCTTCATAGCATTATTCCCATAGACTTGGACTAATATATCCCTGATTTCACTTCCACTCTTGCAAGTTTAACAAGAAATTGAATGTTTCTTCGTTGCTCTAATTCAAGCTCTGACACTCTTGTGACGGCACACAAAAGCATGCAATAATAGTGAATACCACTTAGCAAGACACTGCCACATGTCAGCATGAACACAGCTGTGAGACACTGATAAACCAAAGTTATGAAATCTTACCAAGTTGTTTGTACAGTGTTGCCAATGTAAGGGCACAGTGGCAAGTTTGTGAACTTAATAAATAAAAGGAATGATGGATATAGTAGACAAGATGATAAAAGAGGTATGATAAGCATACTCCAAATGCTCAAGGATGTAAAGGAAAACATAAGCACAAAGAGTAGAGAAATGGAAGAAATATAAAAGACAAAGATGAAAGCTTTAGAATAAAAAAATACAAGACCTGAAATAAAAATTTCTCTGGATTGTATTCATATCAGAATAGATACTACAAAAGAAAATATCAATAAATTGTAAAGACTATATCTAAACTGAAGTTTAGAGGGAAACAAATAACTTAGAATGAACAGAATTATATGGACTTGTGGAATAATGCCACAAAGTCTAATAAAAATGTGACTGGGGTTCCCACAAGAAAAAATAAAGATAGAATCTTTTTAAATAGCCCCCAAATTTTCAAATTTAATAAAAAATGTATATAAACTCACATATCGAAGAAGTTCAACCAGTTTCAACCAGGATAAACACACATATCACACCATACAAAATTGCTGAATAACTGATTTAAAAATTGAAAGAAAAACTTTAAAGCAGTTGGCATGGCTTAGAGTAGGGAGAGAGACATTACATATAAAGAAGAAAGATAAGAATTTACAGATATCAGAAACTGTGCAAACAACGAGATAATGGAATGACATCTTTAAAGGCCTAAAAGAAAACAACTGTCAAGCTAGAATTCTAAACCCAGTAAAAATGTCCTTAAAGACTAAGGTCAAAAGAAAAATAAATTTTTTTAGACAAACAAAAACAGAGAGTTCTTCACCAGGAGACCTGCACTGAAATAAATGTTAAAGGAAGTTCTTTCAGATGAAATAAAATGATATTAGATCTCAATTCAGTTGTACACAAAGGAGTAAATTGCACCAGAAATGATCAATATGTGAGCATAAAGTCTATTTTTTAATTTATTTAAGAGATATATATTTGAAGCAAAAATAATAATATGTTGTTGGATTTTAACATGTAAGAGTAAAATATATTGACAACAATAGTGCAAAGAATTGAAGAAGGAAGTGGGACATTTAATTTTGTAAAGTTCTTACATTATATAGTAAATGGTAAAATATAGTAAAGTTAAATTCTGGTAAGGTAAAGATCCATGTAATAGAGCCTAGAGTTATTATGTTCAATATGGTAGCCACTAGCTAAATTTAAATTTTAATTAATGGAAATGAAAGTTCCTCAGTTGCTCTAGCTACATATCAGATGTTAATTAGCCACATGTGACTACCATATTTGAGAGCATTGATATAGAACAGTTCCACCACTACTGAAAGTTCTAATGGACACTGCTGCTCTAGAGTAATCACTACTAAAGAAAACATAGGTATACAAATAAGTCCAATAGTGGACTTAAGATGAAATAGCAATTTTTTAAAAAACTTCATTTAAAATAAAGAAGAAAATGAGAAAAGGAATCAAGGACAGAAGGGAAAGACAGAAAACAAATAGCATGATGATAGATGTAAAACTATCATGAATAATTACAAACATTCCAATAAAAAAGAATGTCATATTGGATAAAAATGCAAGACTCAATTATAGAAACCTATTACAATTATAAAACAAGTTAAAAGTGAAAGGAAGGAAATGATATATCATATAAACACTAGACAAAAAAATATGGAGTGGCTATGTTGATATCAGTTGAAGCAGATATTAGACAAGGAATATTACAAAGGATAAAGAGGAACCTTTCAAAATGATAAAGTGGCCTGTTCATCAGGGAAGACTTAACAGTCCAGAATGTATAAATATCCAATAACAGATGCTCAAAAATAGATGATTTCAGGTCAAGAACAGTTTGTACCAGAAAATAAAGAGGAGGTCAAAGAATTAGGAGTCGTACCAACAGGACACTGGAGCCAACATGAAAGGGGCTCCTTCTGACCAAATTAGGGATGGTTTGAGTATCAAAATAAAAAAAATAGTAGTTAAAGATTATAATCTATTGAATTAAACAAAAATCCAGCCAGGCTCGGTGGCTCAGCCTGTAATCCTGCGCCTTTGGGAGGCAGAGGTGAGTGGATTGCCTGAGCCCGCGGGTTCGAGACCCGCCTGGGCAGGCGAGACCTCATCTCTACAATAAATCAAAAAACTAGCTGGGCGTGGTAGTGCACACCTGTAGTTCCAGCTACTTGGAAGGCTGAGGCAGAGTGATTGCCGGAGCCCAGCAGGTCAAGGCTGCGGTGGCCAGGAGCAGCCACTGCACTCCAGTCTAGGTGACAGAGTGAGACTCCAACTCAAAAACAAACAAACAAACAAACAAACAAAAAATCCATGAGTCCATACTGATATAAACAAATAAATAGGACTGAAGAGCAGATCCAACTAATAGATGTAGAATATAGGAAACATTCATGAATAGATGGTAAAGGAGTGAGAATTCTGTTGGGTTCATGTTCAAAATATAAGTCCGATCTAATAATGCAGAAGCTTCAAACAAACCCACAGTAAGGAAAATTATTATAAAATAATTGGTTCTGTGTTCTTCAAGAATGTCAGCTTCATGAAAGACAAAGAAAGTTTGAAAAACCATTCCAGATCAGAGAAATCTATAGAGGTACAATAACTAGATGCAATGCTGTAAAGCACATGATTGGAAAATTGGTGAAATCTGAATAAACCCTCGATGAAATCAGGAGTTAGTAAACTATAGCTTGTTGGATCAAATGAGACCAATGCCTATATTTACAAATAATGTTTTATTGGAACACAGCCACAACCATTTATGCATGTTCATCTATGATTGCTTTTACACCACAACAGCAGAAATGAGTAGCTGCGACAGAGACTATATGTTCTACAAAGGCTAAAATATTTACTATCTGGTCCTTTCTAGATGTATCCCAACCCTTGGATTATATCATTTTATATTACATTAATTTTCCTGATTTTGTTTATTTTGCTGTGGTTATAAAAGAGAATATCCTTTTTAGAAAATAAAATAAATTTCAAAAGTAAAATATATATGTATAGTTTTAATATTTGTTTACATATGTTTGATATTACATATGTCATTAATAAATATTTGAGTGAATTTTATAAGAAAATGATTTCAACAGTAAGAACACCGAAATTTCAAAATTGTTTGACCTCCATATTATTAATACATGTAACTCATTCATCACATGTAGTGATACTCGAAAAAGCCTCCTGGAGATTTTCATAATCCCTACCCTTGATTGAGAATTATTAAATTAAAGTCATTTAAAAACAAAATACTTACTTCCAAATTTATAAACAATTATTGTCTAGTATATTAATCTAAAATCTTTGAAATGTTTGGGAAGGGGGAATGATACAGATTAATTTTGGAGTTTAAGTTAAATGTGCATGTTAAGATATAAGGATAACATCTGTTTCTGCCAATGTAGTTTACTAAATGTCTGGAGAAAACTTCCCAGCATGAAACAACTAAAATGCCACTTAAAGTATTAACATGATTTTTAAATAAATGTTGATGAGCTGACAGAAAAATAGGGGCATTCTCAAAGGCCAGAAACAACTGTACTCCAGCAATGAAGCCTGCATTTGTTTTAGGGACACCTGCTTGTCTTGATGGCCTGCATTATCTGGGGCCACTGACATGAAGAAAGCAGGAGACAAAACCTGATGTTTGATGAGATAAATAAGATCAATCAACTCACATGCAGCAGGACACCTAAAATATACCCTCAGAGGTGAACTAGAGAAAAATTCTCCTTACAGGAGCTGGTAGGGGGATAAGTAAAAAGTAATGGGAAAGGGGTGCACAAGTCTGTCTTCAGAAACTTAGCAGAAGTAGAAGCAGATCTCTGAGGGAATATATTTAGCTCAACTGAACAAATTGCCACAGATCAGGTCTCAAGAAAGATGAGTTCACAGTCAAAAACTAAAGCACACAATAAATAGGGCACTATGAACAAGAATCAGCATAAGCAAAAATCATAGAATTTTTTTTTTTTTTTGAGTTGGAGTATCACTCTGTTGCCCAGACTAGAGTGCAGTGGCCACACCCAACCACCGCAGCCTCGACCTGCTGGGCTCTGGCAATCCTTTTGCCTCAGCCTTCCAAGTAGCTGGAACTACAAGAGCACGCTACCACGCCCGGCTAATGTTTTGATTTATTGTGGAGATGAGGTCTCGCCAAATTGCCCAGGTGGGTCTCGAATCCACGCGCTCAGGCAATTCACTCACCTCGGCCTCCCAAAGCACGGGATTACAGGCTGAGCCACCGAGCCTGGCCAAATCATAGAATTAAAGCCTCAAAGACATTGAGTATCACCATATAGTCATCAAATGAAAATATTTAGTATGTTTGATATGCTTAAACATTTTGACAATGTATTTATTTCACTAACTATTTAAATTTATGTTTAAGTAATATGTTTAAAATATTTTAAGGAAATCAAAGTATAGAAAGTATGAACAATGAACAAGACATCAAAAAGTACCTATAATATATTAAAAAGAACTAACTAGAATTTCTAAAAAAAAAGTAGCCTCTCAATGGTTGGGTTATAATTAGCTATTGTCATATTAAAAGACTCAGAAGCACAGCAGAAATTCATTGTTTGACAGAAATGGTAAATTTGATAGCAGATTCAACTAGGTACAAGGAGCACAGGTAAATCACACTAACAGGTGACCCAGAGTTTCGTTAGCACTTACCTCTATTATAACAGCACCTCTCTCTCAACTCACACATAGTTTTATGGGAGATTTCTTCTGACTAGCTGACGGAAAAAGCAAAAACCCAGGCCTGGTTCACTGAGAGGTCAGCTTGACATGTTGCTACAAGCCAATAAATGCATTGCTACAGTATTTCAGACCCACTTAGTGATGACTGTAAGGATAGCAGTGACAGGAAATACTCATAGTGGACAGATTTTTGAGCCATATATTTGGTCATTCATTTTGAACAGAGAAAGTAGTAACCTTTAGTATGGACTTTAAGACAGTGGCAAGTGACAAGACTACGGGGGGTCAGGGGCCCAAAGGGAGAAACATCAGAAAATTGGAGATAAAGAAGTCTGGGAGAAGGAAGCATTGGTGGACTTAAGGGAATGGACATACAGAAATTAAATCTTTCCATTTCACATTAATGCCCAGCAGAGAACATCCACCAAAGAGGAAAAAAATCATCTACCAAGTGGACAAGTTAGACTTGCTTTTGGATGTGGGCCAAGCTCTCTCCAGTTACCCCAGTTCTGGCACCATGGGTCCATATATAGAGTCACAGAGGTGGCAAAGATAGGGGGGTTTAGCATGGGTCAGGCAGGGGTTTGCCATCACCAAGGCTGATGTGGACCTCCATGTGGACCTCCAATGACTCATGTGGACCTCCAATGAGTCTAACAGGGATGGCACAGTGTTTGAAGGGCCAAAAAAAAAGAAGAAAACAAAGACCAAGAGACAGTGGGCGAGACATAGGGTTTATTGGAGACTTTCACACCGGGCTTCCGGGTGCAGTCAGATGAAAAGGAAAAAAAAAAAGGCTACCATTTGTGGCAAGCACGCAGGTTATATAGTAACTTTCACATAGCAATCTCTATCTAGCAACCTCTTCTGGCTTAGAACAAAGGATCTAAGTTCCTTGCACATGCAGCATCCCAAGGAACAGCCAGGGTTCAGCTGTTCTTCATAGGTATAACATAAACATCCAGGATGGCCATTCCCAGAGTCCATATTTCAGAACTCTGAACACTCACCAAGGACCATAGAGTCATTCTTAGGATATGCTTGACATCACTGCCTAGCAAGACATGTCTACCATATAGCTGATCTCACTGCTTCCTCTGTGGACCTGACATCAGTGGAAAGTGATGTGGAGTCCTCGATGTGGCCTCACTCCTGAAGGAAACCAGGTATCACTTGGTAGTAAGTTGGTTGCATTGGTCACTTCCACTGTGTCACATTCTCACTGGAAATGACATCTACTCCGTGCATGGCTTCCAAACACCATGGGTGCCTTCCTCAGCACCACTTTCTACGAACATATAAAATGTCTCACCTATTGGCAATGAATCCAACAGAACATTGCCTCAGTTCAAGGGACCCATTTTGTGAAAAAGGAGAATGTGATAATGGAGTCATGACCATGAGATCCGTTGCTTCCTTAACCAGAACCTCTGTGTCTAGCCTAAAAGAATAGTGGAATGGCCTGGTCAAGTTCACCTAATGTGCCAACAACCTTATGGGCTAGGATGCAACCCTCTAAGATGAATATGCACTGAACTAAACCACAACCAAAGTGAAACTGTGTTCCCAAAAGCTAGAATACAGGGACATGGGAACAAGCCTAGTTGAACAGACTCACCATAACTCCCAGAGGTTTATTTGCCTAATTTTTGCTTTTCAACTCAAGTTATAAGAATATTACTCCTTCTCTAGTCACTACAAGTTAAATTTGGAGCAACTATCCACAAACCAATAAAGAACCAGATGTTTTACAACCCTGTAAAATCAAAGTCACACTCCCTGAGAGAGCTCATTGAAGGTCAACTAGGCTTATTAAAGAAGTTGTCCAGCAAGATAGCAGCAATCATTCTGTCATTTTCCAAGTTTTGGATGAATACTCTTTATCACATGTCATAGAAGGAATGTTTGCAAAAAGGAGGGGCTATTCAGTATGAGATAAAGTGATGGGGTGGGGATGATGATTGTCTTCAGAAATTGAACTGACTGTCATGTGGAAAAATTTTGTTTATTGCTTCAGAAGGCAAAATCTAGGTTAAAAAAGGCCAGTTTTTACAAAGAAGAGCCTTTTAGCTGTGTAGACCAGCATTGTCAAAAAGAACTAGAAGGTGGTTCACATATGCAGTTTTAAATGTACTAGTAGTCAAAGTAAAAAAGTGAAAACATAATTAATAAAATTAATTTTAACAGCATTTTGTTGAGCCAGTCCAAAATATTATCAATCATGTCATGAATATTTAGAATATTAATGAGATATTTTACAATTTTTTCTTCATACTAAATCTTGGAAATCCCATGTGTATTTTACATTTGGGGCACAGCTTAATTTGGACTCCCACATTCCAAGGGCTCAGTAACCACATGTGGCTTGTGTGTATTAGACAGCAGCAGTCTAGATGGAGTGAGAGTCCCATTAATCAGATACCACTGAAGCCAAGTTCAGTAACCACTGATCAAGGCTGTTGTGGAGGAATGTTCGTGCACTGATTATGTTAGGGATAGGTTCTGGGTCTCACCTCCTTACCCATCTTCACTTTTTGTGGCAAAAGCTGGAAGAGTAGAACTCCACCTACTAGCATCCATTCCCTCTGCTCCTGTCCACCCAAATGCTGACACACCTTCTAGTGAGATTAGCAGATTTCCAGGAGCTTTCTCACTTTTGGTGTTTCTCAGGGACTTCCACAACAACCTGTAGTTAAACTCTGCATGAAAAGCCAGGAAACAAATACATCTATTGACTCTTGGCTGGGCAACCCATTAAGGGAGTAAGTACCTCCTTGTTAATAAATTCCGTGCTTGAATTTTCTCTCATTGGAGAACTAGTGGTAGCACTGCAACTGAAGGAAGATGGGGGTTTGCATTTTTGATAGAGTCTTGGGTAATCTGATCACATTTTGATTATCCTGGGTAATCTGATCACATTTTGATTGAGCAAAATACTAACTTTCCTCTGAATTTGTTATTTCACTAAATAAGGCAAACTTTTAAACTATAGTGGAAAAGATTGTGCATTTTTTTCTAAATATCTAAAGACAAGCCAAAACCAAAGTGGAAATTTTCTTGATGTAAATAATTGATGATGTTCCCCTGGGTCAGTTGAGATAGTAAGATGCCAGGAGTCTTTGGACATTTTCTTAAGAAATGAATGGACTTTAGTGAACATGTTGTGTGTACCCACCTGGCCAGCCTATGTGCCTTCTGGATATGAATTATGATTTTTCTCCTGGGTGGAGCTGTGAGGAAAAGTTTCATTCTAAATATAAGAGGAACCAGATCATTTTTTAACTTGTGAATCACATGATGGGAGAAATCGCCAAAAACAGTTCTGATTTAATAATTGTGTGTCTGTGCCTGATCTCTAAGAAGAGTAATTCAGGACAAAGAACAAAATGCCTGATGCATAATAATGCATAAGGTGATAAGAGGCTACTCATGGGTACTCTGTGTCAGTGAAATAACATGATTTAAAAACTGGATTAAGTTGTTTGTGAGGTTGGGCAGTGAATGATGTCAAAGGAGAATGGTCCAAGACATTCCAAATCCGTCTGGCAGCCTTAAACCTGTTAGATGCCTCCCCTTATAATCCTGATTTTTAGCAGATTGGTACACAGGATTTTCAATCCATTTCCCCCATAAAACACAAGGAATGAAAATGGAAATTTGGGAAAGTGTCCTCAGCTGCTTTAGTTTCTTCTTAGACAATTTAATAGAGACCAGTTTCAAAAGATTAGAAGCCTTCAGCTTTCAACATCTTATATTATCAACATTATCTTGGCTAGATGTATTGATACCTTGTGTCTTTCATGTGACCAAAGCTGCTGTTCTAGCTACAGGAATCTGTGCAGGGTAGCTTTTCTACATTTCTATACATTTCTACTCATCTCTTTCTCAAGGTAGCAGAAGGGCTCTGACAAGAAAAAACAAACGTATAGCGTTGACATTGTGTTTGGAAACCCTCTTGAGTTGAGATGTCTAAAGTAAGTGATTTAGCCAGAGCCAGACATCTGTTTGAGTCTCATCCCTCACCGTCACTCAGTTTTCTTATTGCTTGACATGTGCTGCCACATTTCATTTGGAGTTTAGGGTCATTCCTATCACCTCATTCCTTGAATGTCAGCTCACTACCACTGCTGGCTAACACACAGCTCCCAAAGAGACTTTTTTTTAAAAAAGCAAGATTTATTGAGAGGAAGAAAAGCTCCCAGAGCAGGAGGGTACCTGCGGGGATTGCCCGAGACTTAAATTAGTATTTTCTAAGGGCTGGAGAAAGTGCTCTTGAGATATTAGATATTTTTGACAAGAGGTTTTGTTTTCTTGGTATTTAATTTTTTTGTTTGGCCCTTGGGAAATCAGTCCTTTTGTCATAAGAGTGGAATGGATGAGTTTACTCAAACTTGGCAGGATAGAAAATCTGTGGTGAATTAGGAGCTGAATTCCTAATAATTGAGGGGGAAAATGATCCTGCCAAGGTGTTATTTTCAAAGGGTTGTCACACATTTGTAACTAACAAGTTTAGAAGACCAAATGCATATGTATGCTAAACTTAAACAAAAATTAAAATACACAAAACTTAACCAACATATCCTAGATATTCACTAAGAATAAAAATAGGTCACTTGCAGTGTTGGCATAAGGGAACTCCAGCTGGGGGCTCCTTGGAGAAGGGCAGTGGCCTTAGCTGCAGGCTCCATCCCTGGTCCAGCCTGTTAAAATCATCAGCGACTGTCAGGTTGATGCTGCACATTCACAGTGTGTGGCCCTGACTTTGAGTGCCACACAGGATATGGAAGCACCGAACTCTCAGAAAATTAACTCCAAATACTCTGCTATCTAGGTTCTATCAAAGGCTCAGTTGTAAAAAATAATATTCATGAAGAGTTCTCTCGAGTCCTGATACTCAAAGCATGCTCTCTGGGCCACAAGTAGGAATCACCTGGAAGACCCCGTCCAGATCCACTGAACCAAAATCTGCCTTTCACAAGACCCCAGGTGGTTCTTCCCTCAGCCTCTCCAGTCTAGATCCATGCTGTGTGCTTGCTCTGGGCGCTATGCCCTTGAGGAGATGGTATGAGAATGAGGCTGAGGAAAAGACTATTTTATTTTCTCTTGAAATATGGGAAGGCTACTACCGTATCACCAAGTAACATCTTTACCATAGGACCTGCCCCCACCAAGTGAGAAATTGCTTTCTGGTCTCAATGTCAAAAAAGCATCCTGTGGATACTGTACTGATGGCAGTCACCATCTTGCCTCTGCCCATAGAGAACTCAAAGCCAATGCCGAGTTCAGCAGTTCCTCACAAGCTTATGGTATTCATTTTTTTTCTTCTTGTGAGCTCTTCTTTCCCTCTATTTACTGACCACACACCCAGATTTTGTACTTATTCTTTTTTCCTGAATGTATTTTGGTAAATACTCTTCATATTTTTTCTAGAACAAGTGGAGAATACATTAATATATTAATGCAATCAATGAAAACTAGTAGTTTCCTCTGATGGTGATGTGTCTTCAAGTGATAGAAAGCTTTTGTAATATTTTTCAAAGAACAAGTTTCTAAATTTCTCAACTCCAGCCTTTAGCCTTCAAGTCCACCCTGACAGCAGCTACAGGGAGGCCAGGCATGAACATGCCACATGGCATTCTCGATTTGTGGTCATTTATCCTTGTCATCAGAAGGGGAAGAGAGAGTACAACTCTGAGTATCAGTTATTTTTGTCTGTGTATGTAGTACTTGAATAAGGTTTTTTAAATTTTAGTTTAGAACACTGCTGTGTTCTTAAAATACATTCTTTCATCAGTATAGATCATTTCATCCTCACAAAATTATGGAACTGTGTGTCTCCATTTAGTAAATAGTGGAAATGAGGCCTTAGCTTGCCCATGTTCACATGAGTGTGTGGTGGGTGGGGCCAGCAAGGCAAAGGCAGTGATCCTGGTGATCTTAGTGATCTTAGTGATTACACTAACTGACACAGGGGAAAGAGATCAGAGCATTTCCCAGAGTCCTTCTCTGGCCATAGATAACTGAGAGTGATCAGATAAGAAGTTTCAGAAAGAAAATTGGGACATCTTGAAATCCTTAGTAGCAAATGCTCAGACTAAACCATTATATTTAAATGTCCCAAGAATCCCATTCATTGGGCCCAATAATTTGTCTCTTAGTCATTTTTTTCTGAAGAAGTAATTTAGAATCTGGAAAAGATTTTAGGAACGGAATAATCATCACTGCATTACTTAAGAAAATTAAAATAGCATTTGAAAATGAAGCAAACTCAATGATTTACAACAAAAAGCTTTATTCTCACATTCATGGGTTGTTAGCAGAAGTTAATCATCATTGTGGTAGGTGGAATAATGATCTCCCAATGCCCAGAAAAGAAGTCCAATACATTATGGCTAAATGAAAAATTAACCAAGAAGTCATTAGAATTCTAAGTATGTATTATTAGATAATATGTTGTTAAAGAAATGAAGAGAAAAAGATCCCACAGAATTATGAAGTGGCACTGGCAAATGCACAATCACAGTTGAAATACTTGTCTCACACTGCTCTAAGGTCCAGCTATGGTGTTAATTCTCCCAGCATCTCTGGACTGTACCAATGTGGAGGCCAAGCAAGTCTAAAGACCTCCCATACTTTAACAGCAGCAGGGAAGCCCAGGCCAGGACTGAAAGATGTGGGCAGAACATAAAGAAAGTTCTGTGAAGTTGGCCCAAGTTCCCCAGATCATTAATCCTGGTGGAAAAGAATGGGATGGATGAAGCCAGGAGAATCTGAAGTGGGCATAAGAGCTGTGTAAATCATGAGCACACCAATAAACAGCAAACAGGGGTCAAACAAAGTGAGTCCTTGGCAGAAGGAACTCTGAGCCCAGTCCCCGAGATCTCTGGCCTTGGAATCTGTGGTCAGCACTGAATAGTGACTGACCAAAATGAGGCCATCCTAATCCTGGAACCTTTGAGTATGTGACCTTATGTGGCAAAGGGGACTTTGCAGATATAATTAAGTTAAGGCTATGCTTTGGTTTACATGTGTCCCCTCAAAATTCATATGTTAAAACTTAACTGTCAATGTGTTGGTATTAAGAGATGGGATCTTTAGGGGGTGATTAAGTTATGAGAACAGAGCCCTCCTTAATGAGATTGATGCCCTTGCAAAAGAGCCTTCAGAGAGCTGCCTGGCCTTTTCATTTCTTCTTCCACATGAGGACACAGCATGTATCCCCTTTGCCTTCCTCATTCTACTAAGTGAGGACGCAGCTACATGGCATCATCTTGGAAGCAAAGAGGGAGCCCTCACCAAACACTGAATCTGCCAGCACCTTGATCTTGGACTTCCCAGCCTCTAGAACTGTGAGAAATAAATTTCTAATATTTATGACTTACCCAGTCTGTGATATTTTTGTTATAGCAACACGAACGGACTAGGACAAAATCTTAAAATAGGAATATTATCTTAGACTATATGGGAGATCCCAATGTAATGACAAAGATCTTTGTAAGAGGGAGGCAAGGGGGAGTTAGGATGCGATAAGAAGACCATGCAACGGTGGAAGCAGAGGTCAGAGTGACATGCTTCAAAGATAAAGAGGCAGTGGACCAAGAAATGCAAGCAGTCTCTAGAAACTGGAAAAGATAAAGAAATTGATATTCCCATGAAGCCTCCAGAGGGAACAGGTCCTGCTGACACCTTGACTGTATTCTAGAGAGACTGAATTTGAATTCTGACCTTCAGAACTCTAAGATAATGAATGTACTGTTTTTAAGCCATTTAGTTTGTAGTAAGCTGTTACAGCAGCCACAGGAAGTGAATGCAAAACCTTTTCTTTGATTCTGGGAATTACTCCAGTGCCCTTCTTTCTTACTTAATAGCAAGTCAATTATTTTTTATGCTGTGTGTTGTTTGTATTGGAGAGAAGAAGGAAATCTTGATGGTCATCAGTGTGGGCTATCAAAAGTGACAGTTAGTGAGTCCCATAGGGACAAAGGCAATGACAGTTAATAAGTCCCATAGGAACAAAGGCAATGTCAGCTATCTCAGGGGATAGTCCCAAGAGTGGGACTGCACCCCAGGTTGCCCAGGGAACTAGCATACTAATACAGGTGACAAGTCACGTGCCAACCTGGGAGATTTTCCTTCATGGTACATCTGAAAGAAATGCACTCCAGGAAGTAGCTGCCTCTTTTGCAGTTCAAAATGTTCACAGAGGTGTCATCTTGGCTGGAGTGGACCTTGGAGGGAGGGGCTCAACCTAGCAGCTCTCAGTTTTCAGAGAGGACACAGGTGGAGGCACTTTCTCCTTCAGAGAGGATCCTAGGGGGAGGAATATGAGCAAAGACTGCAACTAATTATTAGTCTTCAAGTTCCAAAGGAAACCTCTGAGCTCAGCCATTTGGGGTCATCAACGGAGGTTTGCTCCTGGGTATGGAGGAAACTCCCAGTCCTTCAAAGTGGGAAGAGTTCGCTTTCAGGTGTGGGGACATCAGACTCCTGAGCTCCCAGTGTGTCCATATCAGACTTAATAATCAATGTGACTTTTGCTTGTATAAAATGATGCAGAAAGATTATTGTGTCTTCTGGTCCCTGAAATGTGACTTCTAACAGCCTTGGCTGGGTTTTACTCCCACTTCCAAAACCATCTTTGGGAACCCAAGTCTTTAGGTTTTAGCAAAAAGTCTTAGACACCCGATGACTCCTCAGCATAATTTTCCACCCATTTTCCCCTAGAATCCTGATCACTCAGCAAGTTCCAGTTGCCTGGAGAGACATGCACATTTTGAATATACACTTCTCTAATGGAATTTGTCTTTTGGTGTTTAAATTCAGCTTGGAATAGTAAGACAGATGTTTAGAAAAGAAATCCATTGTTTTTAACACTAAATAGTCACTTTTGCTTAAAGAGTTACACCGAATTGCTCAAAGCCAACCTGTTACGAGCAGTGCAGTCCTAACTAAGGGCTCTCTCCATGCTATCAGGAGCATCATATGCTCCCTGGCTGTCCTAACACTGAAACCATGCTCCACCGCAGAGCTCTGCTTCCTTGGTGGCACTGATGCTGCTGTCACCCTGGCCTTAGCAGAGGATACTGGTCTCCCCCATCTCCCCTTTCCCAGATCCCACATGGCACAGCAGAGGCCAGCCTACACATTTTAATAAAACTTGACTAACATTTCAGGTATAATGGCAGAAAAATCCAGAATACATTGAATTAAGGGACCTTTTCTCAAGATCCTCTGAAAGGTCACGTGGCCGCCTGTGCACATTTCACATGCTTTAGGGTGTATAACTCTAAACAATAGCCCATCCGGGGGTGCTATGCCCAGCCCCTCATTATTGTTTTTCAGAGTCTCCCCATCAATGGTCCAAAGGTCTGGGTCCAGCCTCAGAGGGCCACTCTGCACCTCCAGAGGCCGTTGCATGAACAGAAAACTGTAGAACACCCTCTCTCCCCTTTCTCTCCCCTTCCTCTCCCTTTCCATGTGGACTTTCATGAAACCTAGGACTGTGACGAGCACATTTGGAAAGCTACTAACTGTTTACATGAGTCGTGTTCCCACTCAAAACGTGCGTGGGTTTGGCTTTCAAACTTTCTGCCAAAAGAACACATCTGGTGAGAATCTTTGAATGACCTGAAAGAGGCCCATGAACAATTGTTCTGACTGTAGAGGAAGCTCATAGGCTGTTCTGATATCTCTAACCCTGGATAGGGGCTTGCCTGGTTGTGGAAGGCCCTTGGAGTCCCCTGGCTGCCAGTCCAGACAGCACCGGCCATGTACTCCCTGTATTTGCTTTACCAAGGCCCCATAGCCAAGCAGCTATTCTAGCCCTTTCTTGGTCTTGTCTCCTCAGACCCTCACCAGAGATCGGCAGAGTCCCTGGGCTTGTTTTGTTTGTATTGGTGAGGTCAGAGACTCAGATAGGAGATGTCCCTTCAAAGAATCACCCACAGTTTAGAGCCAGCCACACCCACTCCCAACTTCTCCTGGGCTGTCAGTCCATCACACTGGTCTGCGTCCTTTCTCACAGGGCAGGAAAGGAGGGAGGTGCCTGCTTGGGGTAAGGATGTATCCTTTTCCCACCTAAGTAAAAGTGATGTGATGCAGGAGTCACAAGTTTGTGCGTGCAGTATTGCAAAATAGAGCTGGCGTGTGGGATCAATTGTTGAGGAAGGGAGGCATGGGCAATTTACCATCTCCAGAGAGAAGCCTGGCTGAATAAAATCTGTTCAAGTCACAGCCAGGCACCCGCTATTGCACCTTCTTTTCTCTCTGTGACTCGGATAGGTGGACATTGACAGAGAAGCCAGAACTTGGTGATAATAAGAATAATGACTGTATGTGGTCTCCAGCATCTCAGCATTTGCCACCCATAAAAGCAACAGCCCTCCTCCTCCCTGTGACTCTCTCTCTTTTTTTGCCAGGGAAGCAAAAGTTTCATTGGAGAAAAACTAATCACTGAATTAACTTCAAAATATGTTTAGAACCTTTGGCATTTACAAACATATTCTGTAATTGAAAACACAAGTAACTGAAGGTTTTCCCATTGTTCAAAAGCATTGGTTAATTAAATTATGTTGTTGTCATTTTTGTGTGTCTAGTTTGGTCTAGACAAAAATTGGGAAGGGCACTAAATGCTGAATCTGTTTTCTAACATCCTAATAGGATTGCAGAACCATTGCATATATGGATTTTAACGCACTGAAATTTCTGAAAAGAAGTTTGCAGCACTTTGAAAACTGAGAATTAAAAATGCCCAAGTTTAGGAGTGGATCTTTCTTTCTTTTTTTCTTTCTTTCTTTCTTTCTTTCTTTCTTTCTTTCTTTCTTTCTTTCTTTCTTT
>NW_007064547.1:73287-113221 GCF_000164805.1 Carlito syrichta | reverse complement strand
CTTTCTTCCTTCCTTCCCTCCCTCCCTCCCTCCCTCCCTCCCTCTCTCCCTCCCTCCTTTCTTTCTTTCTTTCTTTTTTGAACTGGAATCTCACTCCGTCGCCCAGGCTGTAATGCAGTGGCATACTCACACCCACCCCAGCGTCGACCTGTTGGGCTCAGGAGATCCTTCTGCCTTAGCCTTCCAAGTAGCTGGAACTACAGGCATGTGATACCATGCCTGGTTAATTTTTTTTCTTATTTATTGTAGAGATGAGGTCTTACCAAGTTCCCTGGGCTGGTCTCAAACCTGCGGGCTCAGGCAATCCACTTGCCTCAGCTTCCCAAAGTGCTAGGATTACAGGCTGAGTCACTGAGCCTGGCGGAGTGGATTTCTTTAGCATTACAAAAAATGACAGAAGTAGTGTTTTTGTTTAGTTGACTAAATTTTTCTACCACAGAAAATATTTTGTTTCTTTCAAGTTTGAAGTGTAAACCTTGAGCCCCTCTGGTATCATCCCAATTCAAAATGTGCTCATACTTAAATAAATCAAGACATATGAACATACAAGGGGGGACCACCAAAAAGAAACCCAGAATTTGCTTATTAAAAATGTGCATTTATTCTTACTTCAGTTACCTTTAAAGTGTTCTCCATTTAATGCAATACATCTATCGAGATGCTTTTTCCACTGCTCAAAACAATTTTTGAACTCATCAATTTAGATGCCTTTCAGTGCATCTGCCATTTTTTTGTTTTTTCTCTTCCACACTGGCAACAAGCTTCCTTTTGAAGACTTTTCTCCTCTGGGGGAACAAAAAAAGTTGCTCAGGGTAAGATCAGGTGAATAGGGAATATGGTACATGGTGGTCATGCCATTTTTGATCAAAAACTGCTGAATACTTAGTGTGGTGTGGGCAGATGCACTTGTAAATCACCCACCATGTGTTGAATCTCCCCCCCAAAATTCACTGAAGCCACATGCAGGCTCTCACAACAGTACTAGCTGGTGCACTGATGTCAGTGGGTTCCTAGAACACTTACCTAGCTGGGGGAGCCTGTCCTACAAGAAGCACATCCTCCAAAAGATAATTCCAGAGTTTTTTGGGTCCCCTTGTACACAAGTACACACATACATACATAGGAACACAAGGCTAACACGAAGAGCATGGCAGAAATGACTAATCAAAGCTCAGTTCCCTCACTTGTCTTCATTGTCGTCTTCCTCTTCTACTCTTGCTGTCTGTGCACTGAAGCACAGCCCACTGTAGGCACCATCTCTGGGATGGGACAGAGTCCTTTCAGCAGGCTGGGCACAGCCATGACCAGCATCGGGGGCTGCTGGAGCCTCACTCCTGAACCTACCCGAAAGCCCCACACCTCAGCTCCACTTTTAGGGAAGATCAAGTTTCCCGTGTGGACCAGGCTTTAGACCAGGTGCCACACATGGACTACAGGGATCTTGAAGTTTCCAGCAATAATGGTGTCAGGTGTTTGGATTTCTCTCTGAGTCTTAAGTAGACATAGGAGCAGAGCACCTCACTCTAGGCTGGCCTAGCAGGAGGATTGCCTCTCAGCTTAGAACCCCTCAATCCTCTGCCCTCTGTATTGCTGGGACTCGGGCTGGCCCGGGGCCTCTGGGACCTGCATATGCCCCCCCACTCCCAATTCAGGCCTGAATCTGCTCTGCAGACCTGGCCAAGAGTCCCACTAGGGCCCTGCCTCAGAGCCATCTGGGCCTCCCTCCCCAGTACACGCCTTGTGTTCTTTTCCATACTGTGTACACACACACACACACACACACACAATTCCACACTCTTCCTACACCCCCCACTCATCTGCCCCCCTTCCAACTCACACATAAACACACACACCCTCATTTGTATCCTTTCCTTCTCTTAAACTCTCTATTTTGCCCCCTCCATCTCTTTTTCTTCTTCCCCTCATTTCCTTTTGACCTGAGACTAAATATTATTACATTAATTCTAAAAGACATTTTTGTGGAAACCATGGCCTCCATCCCTGCCCTGATGAAAGGCACACAGAGACTTCCAGGTCAGCCCTTCTCCTGCCGCAGTGTCTGCTGCTATTTGGACAGTGCACTGTCCTCACTATTCCTGTCCATGACTGCGGCCCTTCCTCATCTTCAGGTGCTGCTCGATGGCAGTTCAGCCTGCTCCCCCATGGCCTGCTCTCCCACCTCCATTTTCACTTCCAACCAGGCGAGATTCTGAAGGACTCGAGTGTGTCTTACTTGGATCTCAGGAAAAAAGTGAAGCTTTGGTATGGGTCAGCACCCTCCTTCCTCCAAGGCAGCTTCTCTTGGCGATGCTCCGCTTTGCCTGCATGTCCTTTTTGCTGTCAAGGCCAGCTGGCATTAACCAGAGATATAAGCCCGTTGCATTAGAACATCTCAAAACTCTTGGTCTGGTTAAAAGAAAATGTTAGAGTAAGTTGCATCTGGGCCTCCGTTTATCACTGGATTCAAGCACCTTTGAGAAGCAGTTAAAATTAATTCTCCTAATTTTGTGCATTTCTGGAAGCAAAAATGTTAGACTTTCCCCCTTGCCTTAAAAAAGATATTAACAAATACCATGAGGACCCAAGTCAGAAAGCATTCTCTGTCCTAATCCCATCAATAGTTCTCTGTCAATCCCATCAACAGTTGGCTCTCTGTCCTAAACTCATCAACAGTTTGGCTCTCTATCCTAAACCCATCAACAGTTCTCAGACAAGGCCCCCTCCCCCAACCCCCAAGACTAGGAAGCCATCTTTCTTTTCTTTCTTTTTTTTCTTTTTGAGTCAGAGTCTCACTCTATCGCCCAGGCTGGAGAGTGCAGTGGCACACTCACAGCCACCCCAGCGTCGACATCATTGGCTCCTGTAATCCTTCCGCCTCAGCCTTCCAAGTAGCCAGACCTACAGGCACGTGTTACCACGCCTGGCTTATTTTTTATTTATTGTAGAGACAAGGTCTCGCCAAGTTACCCAGGCTGGTCTTGAACCCACTGTCTCAGGCAATCCACTCGCCTCGGCCTCCCAAAGTGCTGGGATTACAGGCTGAGCCACCAGGCCCAGCCCCAACTTTATTTTCTAAAACTCTGGTATACTGGGATTTTGTGTGTCACATCACCTAAAATCAGAAAAGATTTACAAGTGGCTTTCGGGCTCAGCCTGGGCAGCAGTATTCATGAGCCTTGTGGTGGATTCTGGGAGCAGGACCCCAGTGGTGGAATGGGTCCTCAGCTTCAGGCTCTGGTAAACGGTGGCTCCTCCCCAGCTCCAGGGCCTGGGGCCACACCTGGGCCCTGGAAGCTGCCACTCACAGGCCCTCCTGGTGGGAAGGCCTCAAACAACATGGGGTTCCCCCATATTCCTTCGCATCTAAATTGCTGGTAAGAAAGACCCTGCTTTTCCTTCCCATCCCTTTCCCTGTACCTCCCCTGCTGCCCGAGAAAGCCCCTGGAAGAAACCCAGCTTCTTGAAGTGGTTAAATCAACAAGAGGCTGTGATTCATCCAGGATGAGATGGCCGGAAGACCAAGGGACCCCTGCCAAACCCATCATGTGGTGCCTCCCCCTCCTGGGGGCCCAGATGACTGAGGCTGCAGGGGCGGCCCTCCTCAGGGATGGAAATGGAGGAGTGTGTGAATGAGTGTGTGTGGTGTGTGTGAGTGCATGTGAGTCCATGTGAGTGTGAGCCAGTGTGCATGTGTGATGTGTGAGTGTATGTGAGAGTTTGAGTGCATGAATATGAGTGTATGATGTGTGCACATATACATAAGACTGTGTGAGGGTCTGTGCGTTTATGTGTAGTGTGTGCACATGGGTGTTTGTGTGCATGTGTATGAGAAAGTTGGTGTGAGCAAGTGTGTGTGAGAACCTATGTACGGGAGTGTGTGTGAGAGTGTATAAGCCTTGTGCACGTGTGTGAGTAAAAAATGTGTGTGTGTATGTGTGTGTGTGCATTTGTGTGTATGTGCGTTTGTGTGTCTGGGTGTGTGTACATAAACACACGCTTTCCTCTGGTTCCTTTGCTCCCCTCTACCTTCCCCATAAGCGTTTTCTCAGGGAGAGGCTTTGAAAAGAGGCCTTCTTCATTGGCACCCAATTTTCCTCAGTTCTCCAGAATTGGTTGTCCTCATTCCTCTCTCCCACCCTCAGTCCTGCCTCCTCTACCAACCTGGCCTGGAGTGAGTGGTGAGGCTTCACAAGGCCATCTTTTTTCTGCATCCCACACCTCCTTATTTATGTAGCGTTATTTCATGTTAATTCAGGAGACGTTTGTACAAGTCTCAAGTTCTATCTTCAGTTGGGTGACGTTGTCAGTTCTGCCCAGGTCAGGAGGACAGACAAGATTACATGTAGCAACATGATGTTTCTCATCTGTGATGATAAGGTGGAGAGACAGTCACGCGAAAAGGAGAAGAAAGGGTAAATGGAAACCCCATATCCTAAAATAGGAAATAGTATCTAGTGAGGGCATTATTGATTGCTTTCCAAGTGTTCTATCATTTACTCCTCCAAGGAAGCCCATGGGTTAGGTGTTATTTTACAAGCCAAGGAAACTGCCTCCACTCCCACAGGTCAGGAACTTGACCCCACACAGCTGGAGAACAATGCAGCCAGGATTCTAAACTCCATCTATCTGAGTCTAACACATTCTCTTTCCTCAATACCAAGTGGTCTCAAGTATTAAGAAAACCTAAGTTTTATCTTGCTTATAAATTTTCCGGAAAAAATTACCTTTAGCACTGAGACAGAGCCTGAAGATTATCTAGTAAAGTAGCCTTGGACCTCAGGAGCTGTCCTGTGACATTGACCTAGAATCTTAACCTTGCCTGCATTCACAGCTGAGCAGGAAAGCAGTCCCTTGAAATCTCCAGTGAGATTTTGTGATATCAGAACTAAGGTTTATTTGTTCAAAGGTTTGTGATCTCTCCACTGCTGGAGATGCTGATGCTGAGTGTTTTCAACAGGGAGCAGTTTTGTCCTCCAAGGAACATCGGGCAATGTGAAGACATCTTGGGTTGTCCTAGTTGGCGATGGAGGGTGGTACTAGCATCTGACGGGTAGAGGAGGAATGCTGCTGCGCATCCTACAGTGTACAGGACAGACTCCACCACAAAGAATTGCCTGTTTCAAAATGTCACTAGAGATGTTCGTTTCTATGCCTGTTGATCAGTTGTCATAAGGAACCCAGAATGATGATAGCCTTAGCTTTGGTGGAACATATACAGTGCTGCCCAGTGAAAACGGGACCTCTAGTCCAATGGAGACTGAAGTTGCAACTCACTTGGATGGAAGCACAAATTACCTAAGAGTGATGATGAGAAGGACAAAGGCTGAGGACACCACAGAACTGGATTTTAGCTGCAGGCCTAGCCCATACGTGGCTGCCAGGGAGACAGAGCCTAAGTGTGCCATCTGTTTCCTGCCAGTACCCCAACTGACACTAAGCCAGATCTTCTCACAAAGTGGTTCCCAGTGCACAGAGTCCCAGAATTCATTTCTAGTAAACAGCAGAATGAACACAGATCTGAGATTCCAAATTCTTATTCTAAGGGTTGCTGTTCTACTGATGGCAGTTTTCCAAAGTGGTCGTACCAATATACATTCCTATGAGCAATGTATAAAAATTACACTTGGTCCACATCCTTGTCAATACTTAGTATTTGTTGTCTGTTTTGTTTTTAAATTTTGGTCCTTCTGATGGGTGTGCAGAGTAATGTCACAGTGACTTGATATGTACTATCTTTTTTTTTTTTTGAGTTGGAGTCTCACTCTGTCGCCCAGACTGGAGTGCAGTGGCTGCTCCCGGTCACCGCAGCCTCGACTTGCTGGGCTCCGGCGATCCTTCCACCTCAGCCTTCCAAGTAGCCAGAATTACAGGCATGCGCTACCACGCCCGGCTGATTTTTTGATTTATTGTAGAGATGAGGTCTCACTGCCCAGGTGGGCCTCGAACCCGCGGGCTCAGGCAATCCTCTCACCTCAACCTCCTAAAGGCACGGGATTACAGGTTGAGCCACCGAGCCCAGCTGATATGTATTATCTTAATGATTAGTGAAGTTGAACATCTTTTCAAATGTTTGTTGGTCATTGGAAATCCTCTTTAGTAAAATACCTTGCCTATTTTACTGTTGGATTGGCTTTACTACTTTATTATTATCAATTTTTAGAAGCTCTATATATATTCTGGATGATATCTTTTGTCAGATATATAGAACACAAATATATTCTCTCACTCTGTGGGCTGCCTTTTTACTCTGCATATGTCATTCATCTTAATGCTTGTATCTTGGAGTTTCTTTTCATTGCACTTCTGGCTTATTTACATTGATTCTTGAATTTCATAACTTCCTTTTCCTTAGCTTCCTCTTTTATTCTACAGGAGTTTTTCCTAAGCACATTTTTTTCTTTTCCCATAAAGTATATATAGAAAACAATATTCTGATTTCTTGACTGCTAACAGGTTCTTATTTTGTCTTCTTCCTTTATTGGTAGTTTAGCTGGGTACATAATACTTTAAGAATTCTCTCTTATTTTTTTTCCCAGATTGCATCAGTGAGACAATTATGAAGAAAGAATAATTTCTCCTCAAATACCGTTGAGAATATATGCATTTCAAATTTCTTGTCCTTCTTTTTTTTTTTTTGAGTTGGAATCTCACTCCATTGCCCAGGCTGGCACTCTCACGGTCACCCAGCAACAACCTGCTGCTCTCCAGCAATCCTTCTGCCTCAGGCTTCCAAGTAGCAGGGAATACAGGTGCTTGTTACCATACCTGGCTAATTTTTTATTTATTGTAGAGACGAGGTCTTGCCAAGTTGCCCAGGCTAGTCTTGAACCTGTGATCTCAGGCAACCCACTCGCCTAGGCCTCTCAAAATGCTGGAATTACAGGCTGAGCGATTAAGCCCAGCCTGTAGATTTCTTAACTTTGATTTCTTTTTTGCAAAAACTTTCTTCTGTTTCTTGAAATAGCTCTGTTTCATAGAGGTTTAGTTTCCCTGAATGGGTCAATGGTTTGCCACCTTCCATCTGCTCAAATTGGTGGTTTTCAAAGCTTTTTTTTTTTTACACTTACCAAGAAAAATTCATCCCAGAGAAAAAAATGGAAAGATTTAGAATTCTTGACCCCTCCTTTTGGTAGGTTTAATGTAATGTGATGTGCAAGGTGGGAATGCAATTCGTAGGTGGCAGCAGGAGCTTGGGAAGTCTTGTACTAGTAGAACAGTCTCCCTTCTGGTTGCCATCTGCTATAGTACTCTCGAGCTAGCTAGGGGCGCTGAGCCTGTATCTCCCATCACCAGTTGCCCAGGTGTTGCTAACTTAAGGAGGAGCTGACACAACAGATTTTCTGCTCCACTCAGAGCACCCTTCCCATCTCTTTCTATAGGTGGTTATTGCAGGCTGAGGTTGTTGCCCCAGATTGAGGCTGCCACAGGGCTGAAATTCACTCCTCCATTAACTGAACCGCTGTAATCTTCAGCCCCCACGGAAGACAAAATGGTGGGATGGTCCACCTTTCCCTTATCCTCCCCTGCTTTTTTTGTTTGTTTGTTTGTTCTGGCACTATTTCTTATTGAAAATCATCAGGAACTTAGAACTTTTGATGGCTCCTTTTCCTAGTTGTCACTGGTCATGAAGAATTTTCCCTATTATTCTGTAAGGTCATTCCCTTAGTGGGAATTTGGAAGAGTAAAGGATATAAAAACTACAGAATGTTAGGATGTCATCTTGAACAAGAAACCTTAATGGAAACTCTGCGGTGGATATCATCTGTAGTTTTAAGTGCATGCCAAACAGTAAATTCAGAGATTAGAGACTAAATGTAATCAAAATCCAACTTGACATCCAGACTTTTGCCCGTTGCTTCATTTTATGATAAAACCTATGGCCAATTGGAGGGTCTCCCTTATTAGCTCATTCAGAAATTGTCAGTACTTTAAATTTTACTCAAGTGACAACCCTAGCTTAATTGTCTGTGGCACTAAAGCAGACCTTAAACTAGGAGAGTTAATTGACCTGCACTTAATTCAGCTGCAGGAACTCAAAAACACATCTATGAAAATATCTTGATTACACACACACTTTTGTGAGATTCTAGATTAACTTTCCTAAGTGTTCCTATAAATGTGAGTTTGAGTTCTTTTTTAATCAAGACAGCATGCCAAGGATTTACTTAATTAGTTCAGCTTGACCTCTCTGTAGTCAACCCTGTTGATTTTAAATGACTATTAGCTCTATTGCTCACCACTAAAATATAGTCTCTCCTGGCTTGCAACTATTTTACTCCCCAAATTTTAAAATAAACTCCATGTTGTTACTCCATGTTGTTAGCCTAATGAAAGGCTCAATATTGTTAATATATCAATTTTATCAAAATGTTTGATACATCAAATTTTTAATGAAAAAATTTGAAACACTACAAAATCATGCCAGAATTGAGTTCTAGGAAAGAAAAGGTTAAAAATAGTTACAACAAATAATGTTTTATAAAATGATAATGAGGGTGTATTGAAGCCATCTATATCAAAAGTATAATGACTAAAATATTGTGATACTGGTCCAAAAAAAGACGAAAGAAAAAGAATGGAAAATCCAGAGTAAAGTACATCTGTGTTTTTTTGGACAAGATTTAGAAATAATAGTTTAAATGACTGGCAAAGAGATATATTATTCAATAAAGGGTACTTAGTACATTGTTTTAAAAATAGCCATAGCAAATAAACTTGGAAAATATTTTAAAATAGTAATTGACAACTTGGTGAAAGTACCAAGAGTAAAGTCTCAAAAAGATGTTATCTTTCAGCCGGGCTCGGAGGCTCAGCCTGTAATCCCGCGCCTTTGGGAGGCTGAGGTGAGTGGATTGCCTGAGCCCGCGGGTTCGAGACCCGCCTGGGCAGCGAGACCTCATCTCTACAATAGATCAAAAAATTAGCTGGGTGTGGTAGCACACACCTGTAGTTCCAGCTACTTGGAAGGCTGAGGTGGAAGCATTGCCAGAGCCCAGCAGGTCGAGGCTGGGTGACCATAAGCATGCTACTGCATTCCTGCCTGGGCGATGGAGTGAGACTCCAACTCAAAAAAAAAAAAAGGTAAGAGATAGTTAATTGCTTTTATAGGTGGAGATAATTTGGAATTTGTGATTTTTACATAAAAATTTAAAAATAAAAAACAAAGAAACACCTTATTTGTTAAGTTTGTGAAGACCTTGTCTACCAGAAAAGGTAACTAACTACCACTGTGCAGCTTACCAGGGCTTTGGAGGGGCACAAAAATATCTTAGCATACCCATCCAGAGAGCACACCTTAAAAACTTGTTCCCTCTTCAGGGTAGAAATGAAGAGAAGAGAAACCAGCACATTTCTATAGGCCATAGTCTAGTGAGTAATAATATTTGTGTATTTAATGGTTTTGATGTTAAAATATCTGCAACACATAATTTATTGGGAAAAAAAATCATAGCTCATGAAAAGAAAGAGAAGAATTAAAACAATTAAAACAAATAAAAAGAATACTTGGGGCAGCCATTATTTGTGCTCATTTTTTTCTTTTCTTCTTTTTTTTTTTTTGCTTTTTATTTTGAAATAATTATAGATTCACAATACAATTGCAAAAATGGACGAGAAATTCTAGTATACTTTGCTAACATTGTCCCCAAATGTTAATACCAACTATTGAACCAATAGTTCAATAATCAACAGCAGATTAATGTTGATATGACAATATTAACTAATCTATAGACCCTATTCAGATTTCACCTATTGCCCCGCCTATGTCCTTTTTCTGGTCAAAGATCTGATCCAGAATCCTATAGTTAGTTGTCATATCCTTCTCGTGTCCTCCAGTCTGGGACAGTTCCTCAGTTTCTCTCTATCTTTTCTCTCTCTCTCTCTCTCTCTCTCTGTCTTTCATAACCTTGACATCAGAAGAATACTGACCCATTATTTTGAAGATTGTCTTTCAATTTGTATCTGTCTGATATGTACTTGTGATGAGATTGAGGTTATGCATTCTTCCCAAGGATACCCCAAAAGTAATTCTGTGACCTTCTCAGTGCATTGTGTCAGGGAGTACATGAGGTTGATATGTCACATTACCAGTAATGGTAACTTTGATTATTTGTTTCTGGTGGTGTCCACCAAGTTTCTCCATTGTAAAGTTATTCTTTTTCCCCCTTGTAATTAGTAAGTGTCTAGTGAGGAGATACTTAGAGACTATATAACTACTCCATTTATTTGGTTGTGACAGCAATTGTCTGTCACTAATTTTAGCACTCATCATATAATTTTTGCCCACAACAATTATTACTATGGTGTTTGCCAAATGCTGATTTTCTTTTCCCTACTTCATCATTCTTTCCACATTTATAAACTGGAATTCTGTGGAAGTAAGAGCTGTCCTTTCTCCCCTATTTATTTTTTGTTATTTATTTGTAGTAGTATGGTCTACTAGGTATTTATTATATTCTAGGAGTTCTAATCTATTGCAATCATTATATATTTGTTGCTCAACTTATTCCAGATTCAGTCACTGGGAGATCCTTCAAGTTGGCTCCTGTTCTGGCATGACCCTGTCAGTTTTGGATCTCTTTCTTACTCTCTGGCACCACAAAATGTTCCTGGCTAATCTTGCACATTCCTTGTGTCTGCCCTAGTGTCAGCTATTTCTTCCAGGAGCCCAGGGTTCTTTAATTGGGAACTGTTATTGGGAATTCAAGATCTGGGCAGTAGATATATTCATTGCTTGTGGGGTGTCACTGCTTCTCTTGAGATTCATTTGTCACTGTGTGTGTGTCGCATCCTGGATTCCCCCACATTCTGCCTGTGTGAAAAAGCTGAGATATTTTCTCGTTCCTTTAATGAAGCTGTGTTTTCTCTTCACCCACTGGAGTCAGAGTCCAATACCGCCAACCACACCCCTCCCATCTCTTCTCCTTTGCTAGTATTACATGCCACTGTAGGTCTAGAGTACAAAATAAGTTTGACAAAGCTGATACAGCTCCTCAGAGAGCCAAGTGCAGGCTGCAGTATTAGGGGTTGGTTGGCCACAGGCTGGCATTGCCAGTCAACCCCAGGGCTGTGATCTGAGAACCCAGTAGATAGCCACTTGCCCATTTGTCTGTGGTTCAGCTCTGCCTCAGACACACCTCTTAGGAAGGGAGAGGATTTGTCATGCTGAGGGAAACCTGTCTCAATCAGTAGGATTTGGGGTTGTTCAAGTGCCAGTGCAACCTTAGTTGTTTTGTTTTTCTCAGATCTTCTTTAGCACACTTGATTAAAAACTAAACCTCTGACTTGGGAAGGAGAAATCCTGTTGAAATCCTGTGGATGGCTATTCGTATCACACTGTATATCTTGTTGTGTGTGGAGCTGCTTTAAAATAGCAGATTGTTTTCTTTCTTTTTTTTTTCCTTTGTACTTAGGTGAGCTTGCCCAAAGGTAGAGAGGATGTGTGAAATAGACACTTTCACACGTTGTTGGAGGGAAAGTAAATCACTTTGACTTTTTAAAAAATAAATTTGGCAGCACCAATTTGTGAGATTAAAAAGAGCCCGTGGGTTCAAGACCTGCCTGGGCAACTTGACGAGACCTCATCTCTACAATAAATCAAAAATTAGCCGGGTGTGGTAGCGTGCGCCTGTAGTTTCAGCTACTTGAAAGGCTGAGGCGGAAGGATCGCTGGAGCCCAGCAGGTCGAGGCTGTGGTGGCCAGGAGCGGCCACTGCACTCCAGTCTGGGCGACGGTGTAAGACTCCAACTCAAATAAATAAATAAATAAATAAAAGTTCATATGCTTTTGTTCATTAGTTTCCTCTCTGGAATCTATTCTGAGGACTAAACCAAAATATGCAAATAATAGGCAGAGATTTATTTCAACATTTTTATAATGATAAACTTGAAGAAAAAACCTGAAATATTCAATCACAGGAAAGGTGAAATTATTGATAAAATATTATAGAACCATTAATTAGATTTCCCAGTAAATTATATTAGTAACATGAAAAATACATATGATGTAATACTAAATTTAAAAAAGAAGGTACTGACTGGGCACAATGGCTCAAGCCTGTAATTCCAGCACTTTGAGAGGCCAAGGTGAGTGGATTGCCTGAGCCCACAGGTTTGAGAACAGCCCGGGCAACTTGGCAAGACCTCATCTCTACAATAAATCAAAAATTAGCTGAGTGTGGTAGCGTGCACACTGGCTGAAAAGTAGGTCTCAGTTCCGGCTACTTGGAGGGTTGAGGTGGAAGGATCGCTGGACCCCAGCAGGTCGATGCTGGGGTGGCCGTGGGCATGCCACTGCACTCCAGCCTGGGCAATACATTTGGAAAACACACACACACACACACACACACACACACACACTTATTTATGAATATTGGAAAAAGCAAAAGAAAATGAACCAAAGTATAAATAGTAGTTATATTATGATATTTTGTGTATTTCTTTTCTTCTTCCACTTTTTTGTATTCTGTAAATCTTCCTAAAGAAGCCCAAACAACTTTAATAACAAAGGGGGGAAAACAAGGTTTTTTCATTTCTTGTAAGAATAAGTGGATGGGTTTACCCAGTAGACTTAATAGTATTAAAGACTTAAAATAGAAAAATATAAAGTAGACTTAGTGGTATTAAAGACTATGTTTAATGTTAAAAATAATTTTTAAGTAATTATTCTCAACCAGAATGAGGTGTGGCTAGCAGAATTATCTTAAAAACCTTTCCAAAACACATATTCACATATCCAGCCCCCATGCCTACTCAACACACATGCACACACACACATGCACACATATGCATATACACAAACACATGCACACGCACACCCATTCACATGTACACACACATACAAACGGCCCCTGGGACTGTTCTTCACTGCAAGGGTGCATCACCAGAAGGTTGGGGAAATCTGTTCTGAAGGAGGAAGTGGCTCTTCTCTCCAGGATGGGAGGGACATAGAGACACACCAGGGTTCACACAGGCTTTACTAACAACCCTATCACATTTATTTAAAAACATAAGGGAATATTTGAAAACCAGGGAAAAGAAAGAAGTTACTAATGCCTTACCTCTCTAGAGGGGCCAGTCTGCATTTTTGTGTATTTGATACCAATGTTTTTGAAAAATATGCCATAGCCCTTAAAATAAAATCCCTTCATATGCCCTCCTGAGCTTGTGATGAGGTGTAGCACAGTGCTAGGGTCATGGGCTGAGGGACTGTTGGGGCTGACACTTTGTAGGTATGTGACCTTGGGCACTTTCCTTAACCTTTCTGAGGTTATTTATCTCCATTTTCTCTGAAAAAAAATATGAGGATGACAATAGTTTCTACAGACCTCATAGTATTGTAGTGAGATTGAAAAGCGATACCCATACAAGACACATAGAACCATGTCTGGTCTATGGTGAGCACTTAATAACTTTCATTATTAACATTCTCATTCTCATTGTTACTGTTATGAAACAAATGGCACAGGTCACAAATGGTGGTCCTGGGCTGTTTGGTTTGCAGATATGTTTCTGTTGGATCTCACAGCTTTTAAAACACGAATGAATTGGCTGGCCTCAGTGGCTCAGCCTGTAATCCCAGCGCACTGGGAGGCCGAGACAAGTGAATTGCCTGAGCCCGTGGGTTTGAGACCAGCCCGGGCAACTTGGCAAGATCTTGTCTCTACTATACATAAAAAATTGGCGAAGCATGGTAGCATGTGCCTGTAGTTCCAGCTACTTGGAAGGCTGAGGCAGAAGGATCTCCAGTGCCTGGCAGGTCAGTGTTAGGGTGACCATGAGTCTGGGTGACAGAGTGAGACTCCAACTCAAAAAAAAAAAAATGAATTAATTAACATCTAAAAAGTAGGAGATTTTCTATAAAATTTCAGATTCTTGCTGTTCTTGAAGCAACCTGAGAGTCTGATGATCCTGAGTCTTTCTTTCTGTTTGGTGGAAACCGTCAGGAGCTGGGTTCCTATTCTACCTGACCACAACCTTCCAGGTCAGGGCCCACTGTCCTCATTTCTGCTGATAGCCCTATCCCTGTGGAACATTTATAGATGTTCACCATCCTCCCAAATGATGTCCTTTGATTTGTAAATCTAGGAAGGTCCAGTCTGGAAGGCCAGGGAATTGTATAATGTCAATTTAGTGCTGAGTGTCACCTGCCAAGGATGCTATTAGGTGAAGGACAGATCAGCAGAGACACTGGCTGGAAAATAGTCTCAGAATGGGAGGCAAGTATAAGGGGAAAGAGCTGGGACAGGATCCCGGCAAGTCAGAGCAGGTCTAAGTCTAACCCACTAAACTCAGTAGAACTGGGAGAAGCCTGGTATGAAGGGGATGGCACCCAACAGAGGTCCTGCCCGAAGGACCCTGACCCCCCAAGATTCCTTGCACAGGCTTTGGGATCCCAAGTTCTGAAAGAAGTGCCAGGGAGTGTAGGGCTCAGCCTCAAGGCCTACAAACCAGCCATTTGTCCAAAATGGTCATAGCAAGACCTGCGGGGAGCCCAACTCCTCATTGAGCCAGGGAACTACTGAGGCCAGATCCATTCTGCCTCTTTGAGCTGGCCCTGGTGATGATGAGGTCTCCTTGTGTGGTTAAGATGATCATGGGCTGGGAGAAGCAGCAGATGATTAGGCTGATAGGGCAAGGCCATAGGGTGAAATCCTCAGGTCATAGACCAGGGAAGAGTGAATTGGCTTGTGTAGGGATTAAACCTGAGACTGACCTCCTTTGCACTGGAATTTTGCAAAGCAGATCATGGATCCCAGAATGCCACTCTAGTTTCCTAGAGACATACTTACTGTTCCATAAATGCTGTGTCATTGTGGGTTTCGTGACACGTAGGTTCCAGTAACTTCAGGTGGGAGGAAGAATGGACTGAGCGATCCTAACTGGAACCTTGGGAGCTGCAGCTTTTCCCAAGGCCAAGGCCAGTGACTCATGTTCCCACAGGTCATCTTTTCCTTGGTTTTGAGGGCACTACTGTTGGACAGTAGCCCTCGGATGTGGGTGGGGAAATTGCATCTTCAGAACATAGAATACTCGGTACTCTTTATTTGTGTACCCTTTCTAACCACAATGAAAAGGCAAAATCATCTAGAGAGCTTGAGTTTCCAACCATGAGCACAACCCAAACCTTTTGCCTCTAGGTCCTTTTGTTCTCCTGGGAGAGATATTGCTTTGTAGCCAAGTGGCAAAGTAGGTGTGAGGTCACAAAGGCCCAGGCAGGACTGTTCCCAACCTTTGTTCTCTGTGCCAGTCTGCCCCAAACCCTGCCCTCCCTCTCGAATTAACTCACTTGGTGGAGGAGATACTTTTACCATAAAAAATATCCAACCCATGGTTCATAAATCAAACATTTTCTCTCCCAAATTCCCATGGAAATTGACTGAAAAATGTAAGAATAGTGTTGAGAAGTAAATGAACACTGGAAAACAGGGAAGGTTGATACCCACAGGCAAGAAACTTCATGAAATATCCTCAACATACTGAGTAGATGGATTGAATGGAAGGAAGGATGTACCAACTGGTGCATAATGGATGTGTATTGGGAAACTCCTCCTGGGAAGACAGTGGAAGGGATTTCCCAAGAGGTCAGAAAGACATAAGGCTGTGAACAGCTTTGGAAAGTGCAACAGGGGTCAGCATGTGGGTGGGCAGAGGCCATGGGTGTTGTGATCAACCCAGCCAAACTCAGCTAAGATCATCAATGGGGGACTCTAGAGCCATGTTATCTTTCCTACTTCATGATGTCCCAGAAGGAGCTGCTCTCTTCTTCCCACAGTCTGTGGGATCTTTAATAAGACATAAACACCTACGAAAGCACAACAATAGTCTCTAGAGACTGGTAGAGATCAGTTAGTTGACAGGACAAGACAGAAAGTAATAAGTTATCCAGAAGCTTGTAGGATAATCCTTCCCTTAGCTAGTGACATGCCATCCTTTGCCTATATCTTGAAGATAACCAAATTGTGTTAAGAAGACTGAGGCAATATGAAAGAACATCTTTGGATCCTGAAGATCATCTCAGATGTGGACTCAGAGATAACATGTATAAGTTTTTGTGCCAGGTCTGCTAATTAGCATCTATGTGATCTTTGGGCCTCAGTTTCCACATCTGTTAAAATAAGTCTAATCCCAGCACCTACCACATATGGTTTTTGTGAGAATTCCATGTGGTCATATGTGCCAGGACCCTTAGCATGGTGATTTCAGTTTCACTAGTCTAAACCAGTCCCCTATATTCAGTGCTGGCCACCAAAAACTCAGACAGAAGATGGATGTGCAAATAGCATTTGCTGGATTTGCTGTTATTTGTTTAGTTATCCGATGTTACAAAACAAATCTTAGCAGCTTATCCCAAAATTTAGTGGTTTAAAACAAACATAAAATATTAATCATCTCACATGGCTTCTTGTGGATAGGAATCCAGGAGCACCTTGGTTCTTTCCCATTGCCTCAGTCTTCTTACCAGATCTGGCCCACTTTAGGATGATTCTGCCTTGAGCTTTCTCAGGAAGGTGCAATGAGATGTCAGGCAGGATTGTTGTCACCTGATGGCTGGACTGGGGTTGGAAGAGTCACCTCCATGGTTGTTTATTCTGCATAGTTAGCAAATTGGTGCTGCCTATAGGCAAAGGCCTCATTCTCCATGTAGGTCTTTACATGTGGTTTGGGCTTCCTCACATAATGGTGTCTTGGTTCCAAAGGTGACATTCAGAGAGAGAAAGAGAGAGAGAACAAGGAGGAACATCAGACTTCTGCTATACTCTGTAGGTTGGGGCAATCACAAGTCCCTGCCCAGCTTGGAGTGGAGAAAACTAAACTCCACCTCCCACAGGGAGAGGTCTCCATCATACTGTAAGAAGAATACATGGCATAGGATAAACATATGTGAATATAAACGTGCAGTCTTGCAACATACAATCTGACACATTAGTGTTCTTATTATTGGAAATTGAGAGAGAAGCTTTATATCCATCTTCGCAAAAATTACTGACTGTCATTGTTCACAATAGCAAGAATGTGGAACCACCGTGCTGCCCATCAAAAGAGGACTGGATAAAAAATTGTGGTATGCTGGGCTCGGTGGCTCAACCTGTAATCCCGCACTTTGGGAGGCTGAGATGAGTGAATTGCTTGAGCCTGCGGGTTTGAGACCTGCCTGGGCAACTTGGCGAGACCTCATCTCTACAATAAATAAAAAAATTAGCCGGGCGTGGCAGTGCACGCCTGTAGTTCCAGCTAATTGGAAGGCTGAGGCAGAAGGATTGCCAGAGTCCAGCAGGTCGAGGCTGCGGTGGCCGGGAGTGTGCCACTGAACTCCAGTCTGGGCGACATAGTGAGACTCCAACTCAAAAAAAAAAGTGTGGTACATATATATGATAGAATATTACACAGTCATAAAGAAGGACAAAATCATGAACTTCACAGCAACCTGGATGGACTTAGAGTCTATAATACTGAGTGATGTATCACAGAAACAAGGTTGGGGCAATCACAAGTCCCTGCCCACCTTGGAGTAGAGAAAACTAAACTCCACCTCCCACAGGGATAGGTCTCCATCATACTGTAAGAAGAGTACATGGCATAGGATAAACATATGTGAATATATATGTTTATATATGCAGGAAACTTCCAGAGGTGGAGTGGGATTGGCAATAGTGGGAATCTGCCAGGGGAATTGGGGCACATTTCATCGACAAGGGTACCTGCATAATGAACATTTGTATACCTAATCCTGAATTGTGCCCCACATCTTTAAAATAAAAAAAATTTTTTTTTTAATTACTGGCTGTCAGAAACTAGTCTTGTCTGCCCCATGTGTGAACAGAGGTAGACCTTTTCTGCCAAGCTCCTGGATTGATAAACACTGTCTGGAAATTTGTTTTAATAAAAAAAGTTCCTGAGTTAGTCAGGGAGCATGAAAAACAGAATGTCAAAGAACAATTCAAGAATTCATCAAATTTATATCATATTGCAAAATTCTTATGTTAAAAAAAACCTGGCTGTGAAAATCAATGACATCATTGTCCATGATATGTGGCTTTCAAGAAGGACAGAGATGGAAACACAGACTCCAGAGAGCGTCTGGAGGAAATCTCCTTCACTCAGATTTATGATCTCCTCTCTACTTCATCCTCTGACCCCATTCAACCCCTCGAACTCAATATGTGACCTCACATCCTTCCTCTCAGAGAAAGTAGAAATCCTCACTTGGAGCTCTGTCACCTTTGTACCATAGAATCTGTGTTTGTCCTTATGTCTTTCATCATGCCGTCCTTAACCCCTCCTGTTACCGTGGAAGCATGTCCACGCCTCTACTGCAGCTAGCTTCTTTCCCCTGCTCTGGATCCCTTCCCACTTCTTCATTCTGAGAGTCAGTAGCATGTTGACCCTCAGCTCCACTGTGTCTTTGACATTTTGCTTCTATTGTTCATTTTTTCATCAGTTCATGCCATTCCCATTCTTAAAAGCACTCACAAAGTCACTCTCAGCATCACCAATCAAAACTACCAAGCTGGGCTCGGTGGCTCAGCCTGTAATCCTGCGCCTTCGGGAGGCTGAGGTGAGTGGATTGCCTGAGCCCGCAGGTTCGAGACCCGCCTAGGCAGCAAGACCTCATCTCTACAATAAGTCAAAAAATTAGCCGGGCATGGTAGCGCGTGCCTGTAGCTCCAGCTACTTGGAAGGCTGAGGCGGAAGGATTGCCGGAGCCCAGCAGGTCGAGGCTGCGGTGACCGGAAATGGCCACTGCACTCCAATCTGGGCGACAGAGTGAAACTCCAACTCAAAAAAAAAAAAAGAAAACCAAAAAACTACCACCACCACCAAGACAAAGAGTCCTCTGCACAGGCTATACCCTCACTCCTATCCCCCACAGCTACTGTTTTGTCTTACTGCCCCCTTCACAGATAAACTTGTTCCAAACAATCATGCTCACTTACTGTCCCCATTTTCTTGTATCTCTCTCATTCCTCAGTGCACTTCAATCTGGTTTCTGTTTGCATAACCTCACTGGAGTTGTTCCCATTAGGGTCCTCAATCAACCTAGTACACATCTGTGGTCCTTCCCACCATGCCAGGTGTCTCTGTAGCAGTCTGTGCTGCTAACCACACTCGGTGTGTGGAAACCATCCCTTCCTTAGGCTTCTGGAACTCAACTTTCTCTTGGTTTGCCTCTTACCTAGGATCCTCCTTAATCTGCTTCTTTGGCTTCTCCCTCCTCTGCTTAACCATTAAATGTTGGAGTGTCTCAGGAATCCTTCTAAAGACTCTTCTCCTTTCACTCCAAATAGTTTCTCTGAGGAGAGATTGATGGAAGAAAATTAACCCAAGCCATTCAGACCCTGACAATGTTCTTCTCTTTGGGACCACATTCTCCTCCTCCACCACTCACCCTGAGCAGTTCTGCCTGCAACTGACTGAATGGAGGCATTTGGGGGTAGCAGAGTACATACTAGGAATCCCTATTGTGGGCACAAATTGAGCCAGCCTTTCCAGTTTTCATTTTCACCTGTCTGACACATGTGTCTCATTTCTCAGTTCATTCAGAACTTGAAAAGAAAAGAAAGGGACATTGCTTATGGTCGTACTTAAATTCCAGCATGTATGATTGATGCCTGGTTGTTCTGTCAGGCAGTAAACTCCACGAGAGCAGAGACCATCTCTGCATCATTCACTGTGGGCCCTCAGCACTCAGCATAACCCCTGACACTTGTATATTTCAACTTTCAGAACACATTTGCACAATCATTGCCTTTAAGTTTTACAATACTACTATTCTGTGCTCCCCACTTCACCCTCACTCTTAAAGTAGGGATTAAGGTCGGAGCGAGATTAATCCATGGAGATTCCAAGCCATGGAAGTAATAAACATTCCAGGATATAAAAGCAAGTCCTCCTAAGAATAACCTAACAATTTGTCTAAGTTTCAGTGCTTCCATAAGGTTATGCAACTTGGGTATGTGATTGGATTTATAAGAAATGTTTGAAAATAAATATACAATTAGAAGACTTGTTACTGTGGTTGTTGATTTTTAGATTTTCTAGACTCTTCGCTTCTGGAAAGGTTGAGTGAAGAGATTTGCAAATTCTCACCTCAAAAAGTAATAATAAAACTGAACAAAATGATCAAAACAACAATCTAAGAACTCTGAAAATTGACAAAAGACATACAACAAATTGAGAAACATTTATTCAAGATAAACTACTGAATCTCAGGTAGGAAAGATGGGAGGCTTTGTGTTTTTAGCTGAGGGCTGCTCCATTCTTCTTTCCTTCAGGCTAGTTAACGCAGTAGTTCTATCAGGAAAGCATACCTTGAAAACCAGAAGCTTCCCTGTCAGAGGGTGCATATTTAGTTAGAAGCTATGCACAGAAACTCCATGCTCAGATGTGTTGCCAAAAATAAATAGCAACTTCAGTAGCAAAAGAACAGTAAAGAAAATATCATGGTTAGCCTGAAGTTTAGATACTGTTATTAACAAGTAAGATTGACAGACTAGCCAGAAATGCACTAGAGAGGTCAAAGTCATAAGACATTTATAGTGGACCTTGACAAGTTTCTCCATAACCTTGAAAGTATGGAAAGTTGTGCACATGTGCACAGGTGTGAGCGTATTCAGAAGTGAACAGAGAGGGCCCTAGCTATCTACACATCCCTGGCTAAGCATGACACTGAACATACAGAGAGAGAACAAAAGAAGGTCCTGTAGAAAGTAACAGCCAAGACAACATGCAAATTGCCAGAACTCTGAGTGCATTCTCAACCCTCAAAAAGATCTATCAGCAAAGGTTGGGAAGTTTGCTGGATGAAGATGTTTGAATACACATTCTGACCAATCATTGCATAGTTACTAAGCTCTGCTGAACCAGGAATGACTCTGAGGAGGTCGAGTTTCCAAATAAAAACAATAATTTTTTTAAAAACTGAGCAGAAACATTAGCAGCCATACACCAATGGGGAGATAGATAGAGTAATTTGTCCAGGAAAATCACTAAACAAACAAAAATAATTATAAGGGCAACTCCCAGGATTGGGGGAACACCAGAACCCACAGTTACTACAACATATTATTTAAAATATACAGTTTTTAACAAAAATATAAGAGTTACAAAGAAAACCAGAAAAATGTGATGCATGCACAGGATAAAAAGCAGCCAGTAGGAAATATCTCTGGAGGTGTTCAAGTATTGGAATTCTCAGGCACAGACTTCAAAGCAGTTATTACAATTATGTTCAAAGAATTTAAGAAAACCATGTTTAAAGAGTCAAAAAAAATTACGAAGACAATGACTCACTAAATAATTCTCTCAAATATCAATATCAATAAAGAGAACTTTTGGAAAAGACAAATGAAATTTGTAGAGTTGAAAAGAAAAATGTCTGATATTAAACATTTACTGGGTGTGTTTGACAAAGATGTGATGTCAGAAAAATAAAGAATCAACAAACCTAAAGATGGATCAATAGAAATTATCCAATAAATATAATAAAAATGAACAATCTCTTGCACCAAGTATCCCAACATATACATACTGGGAATCCTAGAAGAGGAGCAGAGAGAGAAAGGTGTAGAAAAATGTTTGAAAAGCCCAGAGCTTTTTCAATTTGATGAAATACCTTAATCCACCTACCAAGAGACTCAATGAACTTCAAGTAAGATAAACTCAAAGATCCACACCTAGATGTATCATAAAATTATTCAACACCAGGGTCAAAGAGTCAACCTTGAAAAATAACTGAGAAAAATGACTCATCACATGTGAACAACACAGTAAGATTAACAACAGATTACTCATCAGAAACAAGGGAGGACAAAAGGTAATGAGATGATATTTCCAAAAGAATAAAAGGAAAGAAACTTGTCAACCAAGAATTCTGTATCCAGCAAAGCTATTCTTTTCACTCCATTGGTAATTGTCCTTTGATACACAAAAGTTTTTAAATTTGATAAAGTCCAATTTATCTAATTTTAAATGTTGTTGTCTGTGCTTTCTATGTCATATTCAAGAAATCATTGCCAAATTCAGTATTATGAAAATTTTCTTCTATGTTTTCTTCTAAGAGTTTAAGAGGTCCTTGGCTAATAACTGTAGGGAACATTGTGTTAAATATAACCTAAAAGACCCTCTACTGTCACACTTCTCAGTACACTTATACACTGGAAATTTTGGAGAGGTGTCTATATTATCAGCTGATCACAGGGCCATGCTATGAAGGGCCTGGGATAGCCAATTAGTGTTCCATGAACGAACATCCCAAGAAGCACTGAACCAGGTTGCCCTCGGGATTATCCATACATTAAAACTGCACAGCAGGCTGGGCTCGGTGGCTTGGCCTGTAATCCCAGCACTTTGGGAGGCCAAGGTGAATGAATTGTTTGAGACCAGCACAGGCAGTTTGGCAAGGCCACGTCTCTACAGTAAATCAAAAATTAGCTGGTTGTGTTAGTACGTGCCTGTAATTCCAGCTACTTGGAAGGCTGAGGGGGAATGATCATCTGATCCCAGCAGGTCAACGCTGGGATGGCCGTGAGCATGTATGCCACTGCACTCCAGCCTGGGCAACAGAGTTAGACTCCAACTCAAAAAACAAACAACAACAAAAAAACTGTACAACAATTTTAAGAGGCATCTGCTACTGTCATCCCCAACTGATGAAGAGGAATCTTCTAGAAATCTGAGACTTGTTCACTCTCACCACTAAGTGTGGCAGCCTGTGTCCAAAACTCAAGGCCCTAACTCTATCCCTGTGCATTCTCCCCTCCACATCTTAGTGTAGGTCTTCTGTCTGTTCTTCACCTAAGACCACTACTCAGGCTTTTCTGGGTAGTCCCAAGTTGTAGATTGAGCTCGTGTCTCCTTACTGTCTCAGGAAACTGCTTTGCTCCACCAGACTGACTACAGAAGGGAAGCTTACCTCCAACTACTAAAGACAAATGAACAAGAGTCTTCTTTATACTCTGACTTTTTTCTCAACAATAGCTGATGTCAATTAAGCATTTAATGTGTGCTTGGCACAGTGCTGAGACCCAAGGGTTATGATGTGTGTAGTTCTGCTGTGATGGATATGCGGAGTGGAGGGATGTCTTGGCTCCAGGAAAGCTCAGTTCTACCAGTCATCGACTCCATGTTTCATGAAGCAAGGCCTCCATCTTCCTGTCTGGAGGTTCCCCTGTGCAAATACACTGTACTGATCCAGGCCAGGCAAGCTTATATACCCCTGTCGCACACTGAACAGCCTTCCTGGGTGCAGGCAGGAGATTGTCTTGCTCTTCCTGCACCCCATGCCCTTCCTTTAGACAACAGCTCCTCCTCCATGCCATGTGCTCCTGGAGGTACTGTCCCTATCTACACTTCCTGCCATATCATTCCACACCCAGGGTCCAACTAGATTTTCTTTCTGAGGGTTGGACATTGAGCAGAGGCACAAGATGGGGATGGAAAGCTCACACCTCTGACAGCAGCACCTAGAAGGCTGTGCCTTGGCTCCGGCTGAGGCCACTCTCCACATTTCTCTTATCATTATTCATTCATCAGCTAAGTTGATTGACTACTTCCTACTCGCTGCTGTCATAAAAAAGTTTTGGAATAAATAAAAGTGGAATAAGTCATTGAGTTCACTAACTCATGTGGGGAGGGACTCTGCAGCCACCATCATCCTTGGGCACCTTCTGTCCTGCTGAGCTTCCATGGACTGGTCGTCCATCTTTGTGGAGGCAGGAGAGCCTTCTGGCACAGTACTGGGAGATTCATGCAGAAGTGTTTGGGCTTATGACTTATCCCTTAGGAATGCCACCTCCAGCTTCCCACTCGGTAAAAGAAATGGGGAAAAAATGTTTCTTAGTAGCTGACACTGACTTCTGGGTGAGTCTGATTTAAACAGAGTTCAGGAGCAAGAAGACAGCAAATTTTACTCCTGTTGTCAGAACATAAATGCTGAGTTTAGCTCCTCTAACTCATCCTTGCTGTCGAAAGAACAAGTCAAGTTACAAGAGCATTGGAAAGCAGGCAGATTTGCTCTGAGTGTTTGCTGAAGTGAATGTGGAAATTCTTGAGAGGAGAGTGTGTGGCCGGCATGGGGAAGACTCTGAGGCGTCCAGGGACAGTGGGTTAGAATATCTGAATCAGACTGAACCGCAGCCTGGCTTCTGTAGTCAACAGTGGGGCTGGGTGCCGGGCCCACCCTTCGCAGGCAGCCCTCAGAAGGCTGTGCGTGTGTGTATGTACGTGTGTGTTTGTGTGTGTGTGTGTGTGTGTGTGTTTGTGCACGTGCCTGCCTTACCCTGCCACTCACTGTGGGAAGCAGGTGAGTGTGAAAGAAATACCCCCCCAGAATGACTCCCTGCAGTCTGTGCTCACCTTCTCTTGTGAGCCCAAGAAGGGTCCTGCCAGGCAAGCTGTGAATGCAGTGCTATGCAGAGAGCTGTTTCTGTTTGGTTTTGTTTGGCACTGATTCTGGAGCAGTTAACTCCAGAGCAAACATTTTCTCCACCACTATTGTATGGCTTGTGTTTCTCAGGCTAGTTCTCTGCTCATAGAAATCTGAGCCTCAGAAAATGTATTTAGAAAATGTGAATCAGGGCGGGAAACACAAGGGGGCAGACAGAAAGCCTTTCCCAGGAAAGTTGAGACTGTTAGAAAAGAAACCCTTCTCCCATCTTGGGAGTGACTGACTGAGAGAAAGAGGAGTAACACATTCTGCCCCCACTTGCCCATGTCCTAAGGCTGTGGTCACCACTCAACCCACAGGTGACCCTTGACTGGGAAGTGCTGCTGCCCACAGCCCCTTTTTCTGAGGTCAGAGAACACCTACCTGGATTTCCCCAGTGATTGGACACAGGGTGGCTGCTGGGGCGAGAGCAGCCCATCCAGCAACACGTCAGTGACTCAAGCCTCCATCTATCCCAGCTCCCAGGCCTGAGCTGGCCAGCCAGTGCTGTGAACTAGGGAAGATAGTTCTGGATGAGGCCAGAGAATGGAGGCCCCAGAAAAGGGCTGGGGTCCAGGCCTGGTGGCCCAGGCCAGGTATAATCCTGAGCAAACCAGAGTTATGGGGGCATGAGAGTCATTTGGGAAAAGGAGGAGAGTGGAGGTGAGGCTGGGAAAAGAGGCCTTGATCACGTGGCCCAAGAGCCACTGGACAGAAGGATGGCTAACTCCAAATCCACAGTTCTGGAAGCCCAGCAGTCTTGAATTCTGTCTGTGAATTTGGGGAGGTGCCCCCAGGTTACAATAAAAAACCCTAATTGAATAGCACAATATTTAATTGTATTCTCACAACCACCTAGCAGGTAGTGCTTATTACTCCCATTTTATAGATGAGTAGCCAGAGGTCAAGAGTTGCATGGTATTTGTGGAAAGTCACCAAACCAGTGAATGGCATTTTTGGGAACTGGCCCCTTGTCTGGCCAACTCTAGAGGGTGAAGCCCCTTCTCACCTTGCCATTCCACCTTCTGTGATCACTGTCTTCCACTGAAACTCATCTTTTGGGAAGGCAATTAAACGTTCTTGGGTTCTACAGGACTTTCCTTGCTCTCCTGTCCCCAGCTTCAATTTTAGGCACATACAGTGGTGACTCCTGTGTCTTTAATTGAAATGATAGGCAGAGGATGTTCAGAGAGCTTGTGACTGTGAGCATCTGAGCACATACCTTTGTCTCAGATAAGTAATAAACAAGTCAGTGACAAGTGCTCACAGACACTAAAACTACACGGCAGTTGCCAGGGAGGGTGGCTGCCGCAAGCCCTCTTGCTTAGTGATGGGGGCATCTGGGCTTCAAAGCAGGACAGCAGGCAGGGCGTAGGCTCCACGTGGGTGGGCGTCTTCCTCCCTGGGAAAGCTAGGAGACCTGGCTGAACTCCTAGGAATTTGCCGGGACTGAGGGATCTCCCAGGGTTGGGATCACTGGTTTTTCCCTTTTTGCATTTACACCCTAGATGTGGCTTCTTTTGGGACCCTGCTCAATTTATTTCAGAACACTGATGTGAATCCTATTCTGTGCCAGCAGCCTCTAGACTCTAGGGCCACCAGAGGATCCCCCTTCCAGGAACCCTCTCCCCACAGTTCACAGATTCTGCGAATCCTCACAGCTCAGTGCTCACATCCTGCTTCATCTTTTCATAGCTCCCTCTCCTGAAAATATTCCCTTTGCTTTCTCCTCCTTATTCATCTTGCCTTAAATGTCTGCTCAGTTTTTCTCCACTATCTCTTTTGTCCATCCCTTTTCTCAGTGAGATGCAATGTGCTCTTGTAAATTAGGCCCCAGCCCTTGAGCCTGGGCCCGCCCACCTCACCCTCAACCTCCCACAGACTCTGCGACCTTGGGCAAGTTGCCTGACCTTGATGTGTCTCCAAGTCACCCTTTTGAACTATTATGAAGTTCAAGTCTTGTGATTTCATCATATCAGGAAGATGAGAAATAGAGTTGGGTGGGGTTCAAAGAGCTGAACTCTTATCTTTCATTCTAGATACTCAGGAGAAGGGTGATGTCTAGTGTTGCTACCCAGGATATTCCAGAGTGAGCATGTTCTTTAGAACTGTAAGAATAGAAGTATTAAAAGGGTGGGTGATGGGATAATTGATTTTACTTCAAGCCTCTTTAAATCCTGTGCATGGGCTCTATTGATCAGAATTAAAATTAATTATCAAAGTGAATCAGAAGAGAAGAGGGTTTGGAAGAGGGTTTGGAAGAAGTTTCTGGTTGGCTGAAACCAGATGCTGCCATGTGAAAACATGGGCCTTGTATAGAAAAGACAGGCCAGAAGTGCTGATTTTCACATAAAGCATCATGGCTTTTAAATGATGGCCAATAATCCAAAAAGGGTCTTAAAACAAAGGCCACAGACAAACAAACAACCAAGGTCTGCAGGCCATATGTACCTCAGGGTGCCAGTCTGATGCCTGTAATTGTGATTCTTTGGCAGCGTCTGTATTCATTTCCTGGGGCAACTGCAACAATACCACAAACTTGGTGGCCTAAAACAGCACACATTCCTCTCTTGCTGTTTAGGAGGTCCAAAGTCCAAAATCAGTTTTGCTGGGCTGAAGTCAAGGGATCGGCAAGATTGATTTCCTCTGGGAGGCTCTAGGGAGGATGTATTTCTTTACCTTTTCCAGCTTCTAGAGAAAGTTCCATTCCTTGGCTTGTGGCCCCTCCTCCGCTTTCAAAGGGCATCACTCCAATGTCTGCTCTGTCATCACGTCCTCTGACTGATCTTCCCACCTCCCTCTTACAAGGACTTTAATTCTATTGGGGCTGTTTGGATAATTCAAAATGATCTCTTCATCACAAGAGCTTTAATCTCATCTTCAAAGTTCCTTCTGCCACATAAGGTAACACTCAACGATGCTGTGATTTGGATGTAGACATCATGGGGAAGAGAACTATTTCAGTCTTTCAAACTGTTTCAAATTGTGGATCTTGACTGAGAATGGGTCATGAGAACAATGTGATGAATCACAAATGGCATTTTTAGAAATGAAGTAGAAAAGTGCAACAGAATAATCAGAGGCATCACACTTGGCACAGGTAGTTACTGCTTCGTGAATCTTATCTCAGGAGTATTTATCCATAGGTCTGCATGCACAAGCACACGTGAGTCCACAGAGTCCCAAGGTTAAAGACTGGGCAAAAGCTGGAAAAGCATAGTGTAGACTATCTGGCAGATTACATTGCCTGGAGTGGCGCAGTAAAGACACATGGGAACTCTGAGGCGAGTGGGACTGTACCTGCCATCACTGTGTGACTCTCGGTAAGTCAATTAACCTCTCTGAGTTTCTTTCCTGAACTATGAAACAGAGATAATGATGTTGCTTACTCAGGGTTGTTGTGAATATCAAATGAAAAAATGTGGAAGTTCTTTGGAGGTATACAGTCCTCCATAATTAAGGCAATGTGATTAGTGTTCAAGATTGCTGAATTACCTTAAAGTCTTGTATTTGCTGTTCCCTTCACCTTCCACAAGATGGCACCCTTGAAACACAGGGAGGTGGCACATTGCGGTAGCCAGGGAAAGGTGCCAAATATTTGGGGACACTTCAAACCTTAAAGGGCCAGGGTCTCTTTCGTGAGTTCTGTCTCACGAAAGGACTATATTGATTTTATTTATTTTTTCCTATCACCGGCAATTCCCTTTCTGAAATGCAAGCACTTTGCTAAAAAGACAACCTCAGAGAAGCTGTGCATAATTATGAACAGTCCCTAAACAAAGGATTGAACCTGGACCCCATTGGACCAACTAGCCTCTTTCTCTCCTAGTTATTTCCACTAAACTTCCAAAATGCTCAGTCTTCCACACCCAAACAAACAAAACTCTGGTCTTGCATAAGAAGTTATTACTACTTTTTTCTTTTCTTTTTTTTTAAGAGATGACGTTTTTGCTATGTTGCCCAGGCTGAACTAGAACTCCTGGGCTCAAGGGATCCTCCTATCTCAGCTCCTCAAGTAGCTGAGACTACAGGCACCTGCTAACACATCCAGCTTCAAAGTGACTACCCTTGCCTTCCTTCCCGCCACCACCAAATTTCTAGATCGAGCCGTACACCCTTGCCTCTGCTTCTATCATGTACTAACTCTGACTTTCAACCCCCAACGCCACAGACTGAAGTTCCTTTTCCTAGTGGGCTCCTAATTGCAAACACCACATCTTTATTCAGATTTCTTCCTGTGACTCTCTGTCATATGTGGCATTAACCATTCCCTCGGGAACTCTAAGTCTCCCCAGCTTCACCAAGTGCCACCCTGGCTCCAGATCCTCCCTGATTCCTCCCACCTCTCCTCCTCAGTCTCTCAGCTCTGCTGTCCCTCTGCTGGCCACCAATCATCTGTGTCCCTGGGTTATGTTCCCCAGGTGGTGGGGCTCACAGACCCACGCTCTGCTTCATCCTCTTGACCTGCCCATCTCAGAGTCCTCATCTGCCCTTTTAGAGACAGGGAACCTGGCTCAGATCACGGCATCTTCATGTACCCAGACACCGGGATCCTAGCAAGAGGGACTGGTTGCTCAAGGTCATGACAAAGTGGCACACAAAAGAGGAGAGGCACATTCCTGCAGGACAGGGTCAACCTGATGAAGAGACAGAAAAGGAGAAAATATGAAAAGTTCTATCCTGGGGCTTGACAGAGGCTCATGGTGCAGCCAGGAACCACACTGTCAAGAGTTCCGGCTGTGCTCCATGACAGGCAGAATTCTGGAAGATTCCTTGCAGGGATGTGAATTTCACAGACTTGCCTCGTATTTCCCCGTAGGGATTAGCAGTGTGACTCAAACACAAAATTCGCTGTGCGGATGTTGGAAGGGGAGCTGGGGAGGACACAGGCGGTCCCACAGCCAACACAGACCACAGACGGGAAAGGCCCCGTCCGCCCAAGATACAGCAGCAATGAGTTTGCAGCAGGCATTTCCTGTGCATTTTCCTTGGGCCAGCTTCTATTAGGTGCTTTCTGAGGACTGTCTCGTTCAGTTTTTACAGCAACCTCAGGAGGCATCATTACCATTCCATTTTACAGTGAAGGAAATTGAGGCTTAGAAAAGCGAATAAGCCCTCCACAGTCCTGCAACCCACCCCAGGGAATTAGAACACAGCCCAAGGGAGTGTGGTCCCAGGAATTAACAAGAAAAGCCCCTTTGTCTCAGCTTCTGGTTGTACAAATGCACTAAGCATTTCTCTAGGCCATGCAATTTCTTTTTTCTTTTTTTTTCTTTCTTTGAGTCAGGTTCTTACTCTGTCACCCAGGCTGTAGTGCAGTGGCATGATTATGGCTCACTGCAGCCTTGATTTCCTGAGTTCAGGCAATCCTCCCACCTCAGTCTCCCAAGTAACTGGAACAGGTGTGCAACACCATGCATAGCTAATTTTTATTTATTTATTTTTTGGGTGGGTAGAGATGGGATCTCACTATGCTGTCCAGGCTGATCTTGAACACCTGGCTCAAGTGATCCTCCCACCTCAGCTTCTCAAAGTGCTGGGAACACAGGCATGAGCGACTACACCCGACCTCTTTCTCTTTTTCTTAAATGTAGGTTGGAGTTTAACTTGCAAGTTCTTTATACATCTGTGTACACTTTAGTGACCAGCTGCAAGTCCCAGAGAACAATTTTCCAAAGATAAAAGACACTTGGTAACTTCATAAGGACAGTCCTGCAATATCTTTCCTTCCCACCTCGTCGAATTCAAGCACTGTCATTAGAGAAGAATCCTAACCATCCTTACCCACATGGCCATAGAATGGCTCACTGAAGGGATGCTGGTTAATAATCAAGGTCACCTGATGTTCTGCGGTTTGTGTGCGAAGAGTGGACAGAAAATAAAAAGCAAAGACCTAGGAACTGCCCTGTCCACAGATAGGGAACTGGGTATTTGTCTTGTTTCCTTTGGAGAAGCAGGCTCTGGGCCAGTGGGTCTGGGCTCTAAGACAGCCACATCCCTCAGTCTGCAGGACTTGCAGCTGCAGGTAGTGGGGGACAGCTTGGGAAGGACTTTAGCACTTAGCTGACCAGGCACAGCACGAGCACCAGCGTCCGAGTGGGCGCCGTGTGTCCAGACAGTTTCCATTTCCCCGGATAACCATGGAAAACATGAATCAGCCGAGCCTGCGCTGGCCCAGCTGCAGTGTGGGGGCACATGCTGGTGAGTCACAGGCTGCTCTGCCAGTGCCGTTTTTTACATTTCTGTCCAGGGAACAGTTTCTCACTGGATGTTCAGTTTCTTCAGTCCTCAGTTCCCCCAGGGACGTTTCTCAGACTGTCGAAGGGGCGACATGTGCTCTGGAGATGACAGCTTTCCTGTTCCCAGTAACACTGATGAAGACTGACTGAATGCAGCCTCGGGACAGGATCTATGCAAGCTAGCGACACAGAGTAACCCCTCTGATCCTTAGCACAGCCCTGAGAGGAGGGCACCTCTCAGACCCATTTTACATATGAAGGAAGCAAGGTCGAAGCTGCTGGCCTGACCACTCACTAGCTTCCATTTCCAAGGCTCTGCAGTCTGAGTTCATGCTCTTAATCCAGGCTACATCATGCAGCATGTCCCAGCTCACTGAGCATGGCCTCAAAAGCACTTCTGAAACAGCCCTATGCTTCATATGCCTGGCTCTTTCCTTGGTCTTGGCCCCCAGAGATGCAGGTGTTGTCACCCCAAGGAGCTAAGTATCCACTCAGCCTGGAGTAATCAGAGGAAAAGTGTTCTCCAACCTCAAGCAGGCTTGTCAGCATCCCTGGGACGTCATATCCCCTTCTTAGAGAGGAGAGGATGCCACCTGCATCGCTGCCAGGCCTGTGCTCAGGGCTTTGCACACAATGTTGCCTCTGGCCCTGCAATAGCCCTCGGCCATGGGCATGCTCACTATCCCCCACTTTACTGGTGGGAAAACTGAGGATCAGAAAGAATAAGTGAGTTGGGCTGGACTCAGTGGCTCACCCCTATAATCCCAGCACTTTGAGAGACTGAGGATTACTTGAGCCCAGGAGTTCAAGACCAGCCTGGGCAATGTAGAGAGGCCTAGTCTCTATTTTTAAAAGTCTAAAAATTTGCTGAGCATGGTGGTGCACACCTGTAATTGAAGCCATTTGGGAAGGTGAGATAGAAGGATCACCTGAGCAAAGGCGGTTGAGGCTGTGGTAAGCTGTGATCGTGCCACAGCACTCCGGCCTGGGTGACAGAGTGAGACTCTGACTCAAAAACAAACAATCAGACAAAAAAGAATAAATGAGTTGGCTTGAGACCTCGCTTGTAAGCAGGAGGGCCAGGATCTGAACCCACGGCTGGTGGCTTTCCAGTCTGTAGTTCTGCTTATTTCTGACATTCCCTCCCTCCTCTAACACGTCAAGACTGATTTAACATGTGGCAGAGAACACTGAGCCACCTCTGCTTATGTATGCTTTCACATCACTGCCCTGCTTCTGTTACAAAGTTCTTTTTTGCTTGACTTGGTATAATACACAGTCAAGTGCCACATATGATGTTCTGGTCAATGACAGACCACATACACAATGGGCTCCTCAAGATCATAATGGGACAGAAAAATTCCTATTGCCTAGTGACATCATAGCCATCATGATATTGTAGCAGAGTTACTGAATTTAAAAAATTAATTTATTGGATCCTAAGTGTCCAGTGCTTATTATAAAGTCTGCAGTCATGTACAGTCATGTCCTAGACTTTCACCTTCACTCACCACTCACGGACACACCCAAAGCCAGTTTCGCAAGTTCATCCATGATACCTGCCCTGTACCGAAGGTCAGACGATTTTAAAATCGATTGTAATGTATTTTTACTGTATTTTTTCTATGTTTAGATATACACATACTTAGCACTCTATTACAATTGCCTACAGTATTCAATACAGCAACATGTTATACAGGTTTGTAGCCCAGGAGCAACAAGTGATACCATACACCCTAGATATGTGGTAGGCTATGCCATTAGGTGTGTGTAAGTGCACTCTATGATGTTTGCACAATGACAAAATTGCCTGATTAGTTCTCAGAACATGCCTCCATTGTTAAGTGATGACATGGATAGCTTTCTTCTGCAGAACAGTGCCATGGCAATCTGCATTCTGTCTGGATATTCATACTGCTCTTATACAGGGACATTCAGACCACATGTCTAGACCACAGGTAGAGGCAGTGGAACACTGGAGCCGGCTCACACAGGCTCGTGAGTGCCGAGTGTTAAAGCTCAGCAATTTGAGGAGAGAGTTGCCAAACACAGTCATTATTGAAAATCTAAGTTATTACCAACAGAAATGATAAATTCCTAAAACTTACAGAAATGATAAATTCCTAAAACTTACTACTTTGTAAGTTTTTAGTTATTTTTTAAAAAGTTTACTTCTTAGTAAATGTCTTAGTCTTTTTTATTAAAGTTTACTATTATCTATTATTTATGTATTAAATCTGAATAGTGAAATACTATATAATGGTGTGGTACTGAGTGTCTCTTCCAGTACTGAGTTTAGTGATACATGTTGGGTGATATAAATTAGTCGTGGTGGAAGTATTTACATCATGGAAATTGGCAGACATTATGAACCAGGTGTTTTTGATTTTTGTCTTTTCTGGAGAACTGTTTATTAAACATTTATTAGCACCCTAATGGACATATGTAGTATCTTTTGTATTGAAGGCAACATTTACAATATCATGACATATAAGTAAACATGAATAGAAAGATGACTCCTAAATCTAGAAATCAAGTCTTTTGAAAAGTCTGATGAAATATTATAGAATTGTAAGTGAAAACTGGGAAAATAAACAATCCTTGCAGCATTTCTGCAATTATCCTTGGGAAGAGAATGAGAAAAGAAAGGAACCTTTATTTGAGGACTATGAGTCCTTTTAATTATCAGACCCAGAGAGACATTAAAATGAGACAGCAATCTCGTCTTCCTCCCCTCATGAGCTATGTATTGATCTCTTGAAATTGCTTGGTATGGCTGCAAGTAGCTTGAAATTAACCTAATAATGCTGCACTGGACACTATAACCCATACCCTATAGCTTGCCAATGTATAGCCAATCACTAATCAATGTTGTTTCTGTAAGCCAATGAGAATTCCTGACACTTTGTATCAGCTCACTCCCTGCCTCCCTTTCTTGCCTTTAAAAACTGACTTCTAACAAAGACTGAAGGAAGCTCATATCCAAGGATAATTGCATCTGAGTCTTCTGGGCCGCTGTCCTCACTTTGGTCCCTCAAAACTCTTTAAATTACATTTTGTACATCAACTTCTTCCTTTATGTCGACTAGACTGACGCACTCAATTGGCTCTTGAATGAGCCCTGAGTTTCTGACACTGCTACAATGTCCACTCAGAGGCTCCCACTTCCTCAGTGCAGATGAATCAGACCAGACGTCGTGTTCACCAGCAAGGAAGTGGAGCAGGTTCTGGGGTTCTCCCTTTGAATGGCTCCAAAGGAAATTACAAATTATTTTTCTGTGGGGCCACCCGCATGGGCTTCCTGCCACCACTCTGGACATCACTGGGCTTTAGTCATAAGGCTCACCCAGTCGTTGGAAACTGGGCATGTCGAAACATGCAGCCAACTTGGAAAAGGCCATGAAGACACTTCTGTCTAATGCAACAGCAGAGTGATAAATGAGGACGGCAAGGCATTTTGCAGCTGGGAGTAGGAAGGGTGGCCAGGCCCCCTGGGGCTTATTGAGCTGATTTTTTTTTTTTTTTTTTTTTTTTTGAGTCAGGGTCTCACTCTATCATCCAGGCTAGAGTGCAGTGGTACAATCATGGCTCACTGCAGTCTCTAACTTCTGGGTCCCAGCAACCTCCAGCCTCAGCCTCCGAGTAGCTGGAAATATAGGTGTGTACCACTAAGCCTGGCACATTTTTTCTTTCTTTTTTTCTTTTTTAGAGATGATGTCTCACTGTGTGGCCTGGGTTGGTCTCAAATTCCCGGGCTCAAGTGATCCACCCACCTCAGGCTCCCAAAGTGCTGGGATTACAGGCATGAGCCACTACACCTGGCCAGGCTGAGTTTTTTGTTTGTTTGTTTGTTTGTTTGTTTGTTTAAAAGGAAATGCTAGAAGACAGGACCGGAGTTCTTTTACAGCTTTTGTTGTTTTGAGAAAAGCCTACATTTAACAACGCCTCATTCTATATTCTTAAGTAGTTCTTAATGACTTGTGTGAGAAGGTATCAGAGGCTTTAGGGGTTCTAGAGGAGCCAAGGAAAAGGAGCCTGCGCACCTTTATGCACACAAGTGTGCGGCCAAGACTGGACTGGGGAAAGGAAAGGGTGGCTTTCACAGATAGCCAACGTCAGTAGCCAGTTATGGCCACCCTGGACTCCTTTGGAATGGTTTTGGGATGACCAGAAAAATCCTTCTGAAAGCAGAGAGTCCAAGTGTTTGGGCTCAATCCTGATTAAGGTCAGGCCCTCAAGATTCTCCAAACCACTTCTGTGAGGACTTGTCACAGTCAGTTCTCTCAGAATGTGGGCTAGAAGGAGATAGAGACACAAGGCTTCCATGTTAGGAGAGAAAACAGAGATCTGCGATGGTGACCAGAAAGGGCCAGTGTGGTTTGCTGAGGCTGGCAGGAGGTCCGGGTCAAGCATTGGCTGGGACCCAAGGAGTGGCATGCGGTCTAGAGCAGAAGCCCTGACCAGTGCTACCAGGGCCAAGCCCAGCAGTAAGGCCCAGCAATTGGGCTGACAGCTGTGATGTGGAGGCAGCTGTGGTGTGGGGAGCCCAGGGCTGCAGAGGAGAATTTTTTGGAAGCATAAGAAACTAGGATGCGCTGTTCTCACACACAGCTGGTGGGGCGGTTCCCACAGAAAGAAGGAAATTCTCCAAACTTCCCAAAATGTCTTCCTTTGATTATTTTGAATTATGGGTGATTCCTAGTTTCTTCCTCATATATTTTCTTCTATCAGATTGTTTTGTAAAAAAACAAAATAAGGACTAAGAAAAGTCATCTGTTGGGTGAAGGGAGAGATTTTGGGGGGAAATGATGTGGCTTCCCAAGAAGGCTTTAGATGGAGACTTTGATCACAGACACTTGTTTACCATTTTCCCTATACTCTTTTAATGATCTATCCCTAGGTTCTATGGAAACTGGAAAAAAATGTGCTGCATAACTGCTACTTTTAAAAAATTTTTTAAAATTTTTAATTTTATAAAGATGTGGGGTACAATTCAGGGTTAGGTATACACATGTTCATTATGCAGTACCCTTGTTGATGAGGTGTGCCCCCTCCCCAGGCAGATTCCCACTATTGCCAAACCTTTTCTTATAGTATTATAATAATTGGTCAAGGTTCACTTATGGGTGAGAACATGTGATACTCAGTTCTTTGCTTCTGTAATAGATCACTCAGTATTATAGACTCTAAGTCCATCCAAGTTGCTGTGAAGTTCATAATTTTGTCCTTATTTATGACTGTGTAATATTCCATCATGTACATGTACCACATTTTTTTTTATCCTGTCCTCTTTCGATGGGTAGCACAGTTGGTTCCATGTTTTTGCTATTGTTAATAATGCAACAATAAACATACATGTGAAGGTATCTTTTTCATAGAGTGATTTGAGCTCTTTGGGGTATATTCCCAGTAGGGAGATTGTGGGGTCACATAGAAGGTCATTTTTTAGATCTTTTAGGAATCACCAAACTGTTTTCCACAGAGGTTTTATTAGTTTACACTCCTATCAACAGGTGTAGAAGTGTTCCCTTTTCCCCACATCCCATCCTCAGCATCTGTGTTTTTTGGGGGTTTTTTTGAGTTATTGATGATGACCACCCTGACTGGAGTTAGGTAGTATCTCAGGGTTGTTTTAATTGCATTTCTTTGATGTCTAGTGAGGCTGAACATTTTTTCATGTATCTGTTGGCTGCTCGTATGTCTTCTTTTGAGAAATGTCTATTCATATCTTTTGCCCACTTTGTAATGGGGTTGTTTGTTTTTTTCCTTTCTAACTGCTCCTTTTTAATTGCAAACTGTCCTATAGTTGTACAGAAACTTGGCACAAATAAAGGATAAATATTCGGCCAATATCACATGAGAAATCATTAGGAGAAATCAGGAAATGCCAAATCTAACTTCTGCCCAACAACTTAACCACAATGTTTCACATTGTTTCCCTCTGGAACCTCCTTAGCCTGTCTGAATGTTGAAAGATACTCCCAAAAGACTAGAATCTGGAGGAAAGGAATGATATGTCCACAGGGATAGGAGGATCTGGCAGAGCAAAAGCAGAAAGGAAAAATTTGACTAGAAAGCTGAAAAAGTGTTCTCACACTGTGACAGGATACTTTAGGAAGGAAGGGTGGGCAGGACACCCCAGGAGGTACTGACTAGACAGTGGGGGCTGGGATGGGAGGCTGGTGACATCTGGACCGTCTGTGGTTCTGTGATATCGATGGCAGCTGGCAGAAGAGAGAGGCCAGGCTCCATGACAGCCCTCAGCTTAGATGTGCAACTCGGGAGGTTTTCCCAGAGGCTCTCCTGCCCTCCAAGTATCTGCCTCATCAATTGTTCCAGGGCCTGAAACACCTACTCTAGACACTCCTTTGAATGAAGTCATTGGAGATCCCTTCCACACGTGACTATGCTACCTGGAAGGTCATCCATCTTTTCCTGGAGAAAAATGGTTATAACAGAATGGAAAAAGTTAGAATCTGCCCCAAGCAGGGATTGATATTTTTCACAAAAATTTAGTTTTGAAAAAGAGAACCTGAGCTGGCAGGCTTGCAGCTTTGGGGAGAGATAAGACCTAGGGTCACCAATCTAACAATTTCAGTGAAGAAATAAACATGGTATTTGCAGGCCGATTGATGTTTGGGAACTAGTTGACATCTTTTGCAAAACTAGTTTTGTCTGATGGTGATTTATTTTTAGTGCCTTATCCTAAAATTTGGCCATCTGAAAAGATGAGAAGTAGTATCTCACTTTATTTTAATTGACATTAATTTAGATTTTTCTATTTTTCTTTGACATTTCTTTGTTGCAAAGAAGTTTTCCATTTCTAGTTAGGTAAACTTGTCATTCTTTTCCTGTGTGTGTTTTCTTTAAAAAATCTTCCTTGGCCTGGCACGGTGGCTCAAGCCTGTAATCCCAGCACTTTGGGAGGCAGAATTGAGAGGATTGCCTGAGCTCAGGGGTTCGAGACTAGCTTGAGCAACATGGTGAGACCTTGTCTCTACAATAACTCAAAAAATTAGCTGTGCATGGTGGCACATGCCTGTGATTCCAGCTACTTGGAAGGCTGAGGTGGAAGGATCACCTGAGCCCAACAGGTTGAGGCTGCAGTGACTGTGAGCATGGCAATAAAAAACAACAACAAACCTCCTTTATTCTAAAGTTACAGCTAGTGAGGTTGAGCATCTTTTCAAAAGTTTATTAGCTATTTTGGTATATTCTGCCATCAACTAACTACATTTTTTTGTCTTGCTGTTTTTTTTTTTTAATTTAGGGTGCTTTTCACCTCTCTCTCTCACACACACACACACACACAAACACACACACACAAACACACACACAAACACACACACATACAAATTTCCTTATGAAGTCTAAACCTAGCCCTTTATCAGAATATGTGTTGTATACAGCTTCCCTTAATTAATAACTTGTCTTAACTGTGGCATTTCTTTGTTGCAAAGAGGTTTTCCATTTCTAGTTAGACAAATGTGTCATTCTTTTCCTGTGTGTGTGGTGTGTTTTTTTTAAAACCCTCCTTTATTTTAAAGCTATAATGATATTTTCTTATAGACACTTCCAAAATTTTTCAAGTCACACTTTCACATTTAAGTCTTTAATTGTTCCTGCTCCATTTTCTAAACTTTTTGTACCTTCCTCACTGATCTGCCACACCATCATGGTTATAACTAAGTTTCTATATATGTGTGAGTATTTTTCTTGGCTCTTGGTTCTGTTCCATCGACAACATTTTATTTACCTGACTCAGTAGCTCACTCTTCTAAGTGTTAGAGTTTTACAGGTCTCAATATTTTATTGGGTGAGATCTTCCTACTCATTCCTTTTTAAATAACTCAGTCATTTGGGACCATTTACTTTTTCATGTAAATTTTAGAATCATCTTGCCACACTTATTAAAAACCCTGTTAAAAGTTTCATTGGTCTAGCGTTAAATTTACACATTAATTTGGGAGAGAATTTGAGTCTTCCTATCTGTGGATATAGTCTTTCTCCCTCTCTTGTTTTCTCTCTCTTCATTTACTTAAGATATATTTCTTAGTCTCTAGTACAGTTTTATTATTTTCTCTTTTGCTTTTAGCTTTTACTTTCAATTCTTTCTTAAGGCTTTTTAACTTTATGTTATCATGAGTGAGATCAGCATTTAATGTAATACATTTTGTAATTTGTCTTTTCTAACGTGTAGGAATGCTGTTGCTTTTTGTATATTGATTTGATATCTGAGAACCTTACTGGATTTGTCTTTTAAGAATAATAGTGTGTAGCATTTTAATATCTCATATATCAACAGTCATATCCTCTGTCAATAATGACAATTTGGCTGCTTCTTTTTCAACGCTTTACCTCTTTTTTAAATTTTTCTTTTGCTATTTCAATGTCTAGAACCTCCAGTAAAATAGTAAGCAGAAACTTTGATGGCAGGAACACTTTTTTTCTGATTTTTAATTAAAGAGTATGTTTCTATGATTTTACCATTTAATATGGGGTCTGCTGTGGTTTTTGATAGATACTCCTGATCAGTTTAGGGAATTTTCTTTTTTTCCTGGTGGTTTTATTTAGTGTGTTTTCTGTATATATTGAGTTGATCATATGTTCCTCACTTCTTATCTGAAAATGTAGTAAATTATATTAATAGTTTTCTAATGTTTATCTGTCCTTGTATTATTGATATGCATCTCACTTTATCATATTTCAAACAAATCTTTTAACACATTGCTGGATTCAGTTTACTAATATATTTCATTTAGGATTTTTGTTTTTGTGTTCATGAATGATATACTTTTTGTATCATCCCTGTCTGAGTTCAGTGACCTAACTCACAAAATGAGTTGGAAAATATCCCCACTCTGTCTAGTTTCTGAAATAGTTTGGAAGACAGGGCTAGTCTGTCTCTTCATGTTTGATAAAACTTCCCATAAAACTGTTGAAAGTGAGATTGGCCCATATATTTCTTTGCTCGGACTGCACTTTAATGTTGAGATTAGTATGAGACTGTTTTAAAAGTGAATTTGGCCGGGCTCGGTCGCTCAGCCTGTAATCCAGTGCTTTGGGAGGCTGAGGTGAGTGGATTGCCTGAACCCGCGGGTTCGAGACCCTCCTGGGCAACTTGATGAGACCTCATCTCTACAATAAATCAAAAAATTAGCCGGGTGTGGTAGTGCGTGCCTGTAGTTCCGGCTACTTGGAAAGTTGAGGCGAAAGGATCACCGGAGTCCAGCAGGTCGAGGCTGCGGTGGCCGGGAGCGGCCACTGCACT
>NW_007064547.1:61764-73267 GCF_000164805.1 Carlito syrichta | reverse complement strand
AGTGCAGTGGCCACTCCCGGCCACCGCAGCCTCGACCTGCTGGGCACCGGTGATCCTTCTGCCTCAGCCTTCCAAGTAGCTGGAACTACAGGCACGCACTACCACACCCGGCTAATTTTTTTGATTTACTGTAGAGATGAGGTCTCACCAAGTCACCCAGGCGAGTCTCGAACATGCGGGCTCAGGCAATCCACTCACCTCAGCCTCCCAAAGGCACAGGATTACAGGGTGAGCCACTGAGCCTGGCTTGCTCTTCTCTTTCTAATTGCTGTTGTCTCGTTTGAGATTTGTCATTCCCCTTCCCTCTCAACTTCTGTGCCTTCCCTTCCCTCTTTCTCCGTGTGTGTGTGTGTGTGTGTGTGTGTGAGAGAGAGAGAGAGAGAGAGAGAGAGAGAGAGAGAGAGATTAGTCTCAGTCTAGTCTCCATTTCTCTTCAACTCTTATGCTTTTGTATATCCATCTCTTCATTTCTCTGTGCTGCAGTCTGAATGACTTCCTCAAATCTTTCAATTTGCTACTTTTGTTTGTCAGTTTTGTTTAATCTGCTGCTTAATTTTCCTATTGTTTTCCCTCATATACTATATTTTTTCATTGTTGGCAGTTTTTGAACTACCAGTTTTTCCTTCATTTTCTCTGTATTATTTTATCTCTGTAATCACTTTACATATTGGGGTATTTATAAAGATTTTTATAGATTGTTTATTTAAATCACAACATTATAATTTCTTTAAATTTAAATAAATGTTATAAATATTTATTAAAATAAATTATTTAAAATTTAATAGATTGTTTATTATTATTATTTTTATTTATTAATGAATCTTACCATTCATTACATACACTGATCCTCCCTTGGTGGTTTTTTTTTCACATAGTCTTTTCCACGTGTGTGTGTGTGTATGTGTGTGTGTGTGTATGTGTGTGTGTGTGTGTGTGTGTGTGTGTGTGTGTGTGTGTGTGTGTGTGTATACTCATTGTCAATGAGCATGCTGCATCTCTGAGAGTCACCAAAACCCACAACTGGGAAGGTTCCTCTAGGTCAGACTGTTATTTGCTTCAAGGCCTTGGAGGATTTGCTGGACCCAGATTTATTATTCTGTTCATTTTTAGGCTTGAGATTTGAGATTATGTCTCAGAGAAACAACTTTTCTTCGGCCAGAGAAAAGTCTTCCTTGCCATCTCTCTGGTGGGCTAAGTTTTCTAGTTTCCTCCTCATAAAAGAACAGTCATTCATGGCTCCTGCAACATGCAAGTGCATCAGTTCTGTCTCCCTAACTGGAATGCACCCAGGGTCCTGTTTCCTGTCTTGTGTGGGCATGAAGACTCCCACTGCTTTGCTTACACTGCCCTGGCACCAGTCATAGGATGTCACTTAGCTTTGAGTTTTCTTTACCTTTGGCACATCTGATGATTCCTTCTTGCTTTGAAGCATGGTTGTGCATTTACTATGAGCATTTTCTTCTCCTGATCCAAAACATTGCATGAGTTAGTAGTGTGGAGGGTGAAGGAAAACACATTAACTTGGTCTACCTTCATTCTAGAAGTCTTCTTATTCACTCCTCAATATCCTAGAAGCTGTATCCATCTGTGTCACTTTATCCACATAGTTGTAGAGCAAAACACACCAGCTTCTGGACTCCATAGACCTATGCTAAGCCTCATGGTGGTCAGTCTTTTAGCGCCTTTCCATATGGTAGCTTATTCCCCTTTGAGTACACTTTTCTCATGACTTCCATGACACTTCTTAGTTTTCCTCTGGTACATCTGGCCAGTCCTCAGTTTCCTTTGAGAGGTCATTTGTCTCCACCAGTGATGCAATCCCTGACCTCTTGATGGCCTCTTGAGAGAGTCAAATATTTCCTTTTCTTATCCAAATGGCACAAAAATAGTCACAGAGCTACCTAAATGCTTCCAATATTGTAAAAATTTTCATTGCTAAATCATCTACAGATACACAATGAAACTCTGAAAAGATATGGTTCCTAGAATTACACCCTAACAAAAAAATAAGGTGAAAGAAAACAAAAAAGTTAAGTATGTGGGTAAAGCATTCTTCATTTTTTTCTTTCTTTGAACTTTGTAAGCCAGTTTATTGAGAGGGGTGGTTTTGATGTGGTAAAAATTCAATCCAAGTTAATTCCTAATTTTAAGTCCCCTGAAAACCTGGTATCTTTCTTTCTACCTCTGCATTAAATCTTGGGCAAAACGTTACTGCTTTTCAAATAATTAGTGATAATCAAGAGATATATTCTTTTCCAGGCCTTTAGCATCTCCCTTTCTCTCAGAAAAGCCTGTGATTTGGACACCCACGTGCAAGAGTGAGTTTGGACTGACTTTTTAAATTTCTTCTCTCTGCTCTTCTTTCCACACTCCCTGGTCTTCCAGGGATGGGTCAGAGCAGAGGTAAAAAAGACTTCTCCTTGCCACAGGTTCGGAAGAAAGGCAAAAGTTTGCTTAGCCACTTAACCCTGACGTGTGCACCATGAACATATGTTCCACATGCAGTCAGTGCTGACTCTTGGCTTGGCCACTAGGCAAGTCAGTGTGACCACATCTCATGCCTTCAGATTTTTCAGCCACAAATCACGTGCCACCAGTGTCAGTATCCTTCCAACCCCCAGGGCCAGTCGTGAAGATCTCTCCTTTGACTTTAGGTGAAGGAGGGTGAAGGTCAAAATTTCTCCCATGGAAAGAGGATGGAGAGTCATGACTCCATAGACAATTATCTCCAGAGATATTCTGTTTTGGATATCTATCACCCCTTTCAACTAGCTAATCAATTATTAACCTTATTTTATATAGACTCAAACTGTGTTTAGGCTAACACTGGCAGATGTGGCCTTGGACTTTATTGCCTGCTCCTGAAAGGTGGCTTGGCACCCTGGCCAAGCTGGAGAGTGCGTGGGAACTTTCTTATCATTCTCTGTCTTTGGTGCCCATGAGGAAACTGAGAGGCAACAGAGAAGGCAACTGAGAAGCTATATTTAACCTTCTGTTGCAAATGAGTGACAGAAAGTTTTCTTGTCACATTCTTCTCAATATTTGTTAACTTATGAGAATGCTGTATTCTCAATTTCAAGATGTAAAGCACACTTGAAGATTGAGAGGTTTTATTTAGCAATTTTCCAGGATTTAAATAACATACTAAAACTTGACTTAGAAAACTTTCTGGTCATAGAAAGAACTAAGATGCAATCTAATCTGAGTGAAGTCCTGAGCTGGACATGGGTATGCTAATGGTTAGTGACTAAAATCCCAGTGTCACCTCCCTCTGAAAGAAATTTTGACAAACAGAATTCCTTTGTCATAAAAGACTACGAGCTTGACTCACTTCTGTAACCCTAATTACAGTTTGGATTCTTTTTTTAAAAAAAAAAAAAACAAGTCTTCTCAAGTAACCTTAACTTCTATCCAAGCCTTGGGATCAAGAAGTTTCTGAATTAAAATAATAGCCACTTCCTAATGAGCTACTAGGGGCTAGACACAGAAACTGCATTCCTCCGACACTGTATTGTTTTAATCTTTCTTCCTTCCACAATGACCCTATGAAGCAGTATTATGTTTTTCTATGGAAAAAATTATTTTTTTTCTATGGAAAGGAGAATGTCGATGAGAAGAGTAATGCATTTGCTCAAAACAAACCCAGTTTATGGTTGAAGTTACACTGGACTTAAGGCTTAGTGATTGACTTTTAAGTTTTGTTGAATTCCCCCAAATATCACCAAAAAACTGCAAAGAAAGCAAAACTGACCAGGCGCAGTGGCTAATGCCTGTAATCCCAGCACTTTAGGAGGTGAAAACAAGAGGATTGCCTGAATTCAGGGGTTGAGATCAGTCTGGGCAACTTGGAGAGACCTCATTTCTACAATAAATAAATTTTAAAAATAGCTGGGCATAGTGGCGAGCACCTGTAGTTCTAGCTACTTGGAAGGTTGAGGTGGAAGGATCACCTGTTCCCGGCGGGCCAAGGCTGCAGTGGCCATGAGCATGCCACTGCACTCCATCCTGGGCAACACAGCGAGACTTCTACTCAAAACAAATAAAAATAAAAATAAAGCAAAACTAAGTTTATTGGCACCCACTACAAAAAGGGAGACACAACCTTGACAGAGTCTTGGCAGTGTCAGAAGGGATTGGTTAGAAGTGAGATGCCTACAGAACCTTCAGGTCTGGGATAAAGTAGTTTAAGATAAATCTTTCAAGGCAGGAAACTTGGTTTGGAGTAGGATTTTGGCACAATTAGTTTCCTGTGGTGGATGTGGTGAGATGAGGATCTAGAAGCAAATCTTGAGAAGTAAACTATTATTCATCATAAGTTGTTTGCCCAAGTGAGTAGAGTGTCACCCAGATCAATTGGCTCGCAGCATGTTCCTGAGGCTCATACTGAAGTTACTTGTTAGTTTACATAATCTTTCATGGGTAAGGGAGGAAGAAACAACTAAATCTTGTTGACACAGGTGGTCTCAGTTCTTGTTTTAAAAGTCCAATCCACGAGTAACCATTTGACATCAGAGAACATGGAGTTAAAATGGCATCTTTCCAGGGAAGTGGGGGTGGGATTGACAGTTGAGGGAAACTGCCAGTGGAGGGGGAGCACATCTCGTCAACAAGAGTACCCACAAAATGAACATTTGTATACCTAACCCTAAATTGTGTCCCGTATCTTTAAAATTAAAAATTTTAAAGTTAAAAAAATGGTATCTTTCCTTTTCTCATTTTGTGCTGTATTCAACATACTGCCAGACATTATAAAATTTGGTTAGGGTTGGATGTTACAATGTAGAGAAATTGGTACTGAAAATTATTCATGGTACTAATGAGCTTGCTGGTAGCAGGTTTAGAAAGAATGGAGCACAAATTAACCTCTGACCTTCCCATGCTCCTCTTACTACCTGCTTCTTTTCTATGGATTCTCCAAGAACTCCAGCTTCTGTACTAGCTCCCACTTTTACTCTCAAGATGGAGACAGCTAATTCTTGCTCAAGTTCTACCTAAAACCCGAAGTGTCAGCTGAGGTACACACTGTGGCCGCTTATGGGTGCTCAAAGTAAAGGCAGAGGGATTGGGTGCAGGAACGAGGTGTCCCTGTTGTGACCTGTGGCAGAGAGTGCCATGATTCTGTCCAGACTTAGCTAGGTCTGGCCACAGCCTACCATGACAACCACCCACAAAACCAGTCATAAACATTTTAGACGAGAGAACACATTTTTTGCCTGCTTATACATTGATATAATTTGTATATTCATTTCAAAAATCATTTATGTTAATAAATAACTTTACCCATTCGAGTGAGAAAATCTGTTTAGTACCTGGGGGGAAAAATAAACCCAACATTTTTAGTATTCCTCTAAAAAGATATTTTCCTTAAAGTTTTGAAACCTAACTTCTCAAGTCTCTCTGTCCCTGACTTTCAAAAACTCAGAGACAGCAAATATACGTATTCTCAAAAGTTGCATTATGCACACTTCACAAGGGACTTTTCCCTGACAGGGTCTCCTAAGGCTCCCGCACCCGTTTGGTAGGTGCCATTTTTACTCTCTTACACCTGTCACCTCTATATCTGGATGTTTGGAGGCTGTCAGCATCAAATCGTCCACATCTTCCATCTGGTGTCATGGGGACATCTGCAGGGCACTTAGGGTCTCTCTTCTTTCCCTGTTCACACCCCAGCCTGCCTCCTGAGCTCTGACCTCCACGAAGGTACACACTCTTCACATCATCTGCTCTACAGTCCTAAAAGTTCTCTTTCTTTCAACTTGGATGTGTTCTTCCATTGCCACCTCCTGCTTACAGTCTCATCTTTACCTCCTTGTGTTCAGTTTTAAAGTTTACCAGGAGATTGCCCGTGGTCTGGGCACCAGAATACAGATTCCAAAGATTTATAACTCCCGTTTTTGCCTTCTTTCTCATCATTTTCTTTCCCAGATAATCAGATGCCCTTTTGATCCCGTTTCCAAGGCTTGTACTCACAGGATTTACATTAGAAACCCTTTCTGACATAATGAAAGGATATCATCAGGCAGCTCTCAAATTCCACTAAAGGCTGCTAAACCAGACTCAGGTAGAAACCAGGTTGGGTTCACTACAGCCAGTCTCTCGCCAGAAGCTGTTTGTTTACATGTAGCCAGGGGCAGTAGGTGCCACCATGTTTGGCATGGCATTGCTATGGTAACCTTTTCTGCTACAGCCAGAACAGCTCAAAGTGCAAAGCTCTGGGGGAAGCCACCTGACTTTCTTCCCCTCATTGGCTGTCATGGTGTAAGGTGGAGTCCTGCCTGCTCCCCAAGATTTCTCTCGATATGTGGTGTTTAGATGTTGAATGACCCCAATAAGCAATATTCACTGTAATGGCACAATAAATGTATTTGTACATGGTCTGTTCATTCCTTCCTCATTCTCATCTAAGGATGCTCTTATTGGTAATTGAGTAATCAATACCATATTTTGTCTATGGTGGTAATACTTTCAGTACTTAACTGGCCCCTACATCACATCAGGAGCCATGAATTTGGAGTTCCTTTTCTGGTCATTCTAAATGTGTTCAAAAATAGAATGCCCATATATTATATGATCTCAGTTTTGTAAAAAAAAAAAAGTGCATGCTTATATGTAGGTGGAACAGAGAGAAACATTGTTATTTAATGTGGAGACTTGTCTACAGCCACTTATTCCTCTTAGTAAAAGCAACAATATCCACATCTGTGAGGAGATAAATCTCTAATAATGTCTCTTGCACTTGCAGAGTGTGGGAGAGATAGTGAGAGGCAGGAGACCTTCTAGACACTCATCATCATCTCTAACCAATATTGGAGAGACTGAAGCGGGCCATTGGTTAGTAGAACATGAATAAAACTTTGAATACACACAATAATCTATGCAGCACATGTGAATTCCAAGCAGAAGGGAGGTAGAGAGCTTTTGTGGGGAACTCAGGAGGGAGGAACCTTAAAAATAGAAAAAGTTACCCGGGCTCGGTGGCTCAGCCTGTAATCCCGCACCTTTGGGAGGCTGAGGTGAGTGGATTGCCTGAGCCCGTGGGTTCGAGACCCACCTGGGCAGCGAGACCTCATCTCTACAATAAATAAAAAAATCAGCCGGGCATGGTAGTGCATGCCTGTAATTTCGGCTACTTGGAAGGCTGAGGCGGAAGGATCACCAGAGCCCAGCAGGTCAAGGTTGCAGTGGCCGGGAGTGGCCCCTGCACTCCAGTCTGGGCGACAGAGTGAGACTCCAACTCAGAAAAAAAAAAAAAAAATAGAAAAAGTTGAAGTGAAGAAGAGAGAGCTAAGCAACAGGACATACACAATTCCTCAGCTGTCTGCTGATTACTAACTCTGCTGATTCCACAGATGCCTTGTGTGGGAGTTGTTTCAGTGGCAAAGTTCAGTGGAAGTCAAGGAGAAAAGCTATGAGATATTTAACACAATCCATTTACATAAATTGAAAATGCACACACAATGAAAAGTACACATTTTATAATAACACATGTAAACTAGAAGATGCAGATAAGGGAAAAACCCAGAAAGGTTGGACTAACAGAGAAGGGAAATAGGAGAGATGTTTAGTGAGAAAAGGGGATGAATGAATGGTTGCATGGAAGGACAGACAGGTAAGCAGGTGGATGGATGATAGATAGATAACAGAGAGATGATAGATAGATAAATAGATGATAGATAAATGGAAGGAAGGAAGGAAAGAAAGAAAGAAAAAAGAAAAAGAAAGAAAGAAAGAAAGAAAAAGAAAGAAAGAAAGAAAGAAAAAGAAAGAAAAAAGGAAAAAAGAAAGAAAGAGAGAGAGGAACCTAGCATGTGCCACTGATGAATGGTCTTAAGAGTAATTAACTAAAAACCCTTAGCACCTGAGAATTATGACAAATATTAGAATATTTGGGATAAAGCAGTCATGCCCCAAACTAAATGGGTGAAAACTGAAACTCAAAAGCCGAAAGGACTAGGAAAAATGGTGCCCATCCCCCTTCCTCACTGAACTCCCAGACTGGCTGGGAGGAACATGGACTTCCGCCACATGTGGGATGAGGTTCCAGCCAATTTTATGTGAATTTTGAAGGACAAATTACCTCATCTGACATCTGGTTTTCATGTCTGTATGTGTGTGTGAGTCTGTGTATGTGAGTATTTGCATATGCTTAGAAGAAAAGTTTGAATGGAACATTTGAAACCCTCAGGAATGGTTATCTCAGGAGAGTGGGGGATTTGGGGGAGGAGTTTCATTTTTATTTTACATTCTGTTTTAAACATTTACAAATAACATGCATTACTTTTGTAATAATTTCAAATCTACTCAATGAACACGATCAATTCTAAGAAGAGTTTCTTCATTTTGGTTGCAGCATGTGGATGTGGTTTTGAGTATTTAATGATTCTTCATTAATTTCGCTCTCTGACCAGCACATGAAGAGCAGAAAAGAGTCAAAGTACTGGCATTCCAGCCCTCTGCACACAGCTGGCTTTCCTTAATAAACTCTGAGATTGTATCTTTTAAAAAAAATAGCTCCAAAGTGTTAGATTCTGGCTACTTAAGACCTTTAAGTATTGCTGAAATACACCATCAGATCAAGCCACTTGAAATCAGAATGTGTTGAGCTGACACAACTGGGGTCATGAAAATAGGATTTTAAATATCTCAGATTTCAAAAATTCCTGTGGCTAAGTTTCTCCTTGAAAGACAGTTGCAATTCAGCATAAGAAAGCAGATCATTACACTCTCTGCCCGTTTCTTCAGACATGCTAGTACTACATATTCAGTAGCTGAACTTTTTTTTTTTTTTTCAATTTTCACTCGATATTGAACTAAGAACCAGGAGCTAAATGAACTCAGGAGCATGTAGGTTGATCACTGAGGATTCTCTCTTCTGTAGTAATAAGTAGCACCTCCCTTGCTATAGACTGTAACCTCCACACTGTCACCATGCGTGATTCTAAGGTCACATCAAAGCTTGCATAGTGCCAGGGTTTCAGTGATAACAGAATCAGACTTCTACACGGCAGCTAGGGCCCACTGGTGCTCTGAGCATCACAGGCTTCATTCAGATGGAAAGAAAACCCTGGCTAGTATAGATCATTCACATCGTGCCACACCACATGGTGTCATTCGATAAAAGAATTTTCAGCTTTCTCTCTGAGCAAAATGTCATTGACTTTGTGACTGATTGTGCAAGAATCTCAGGAATGGAGGAACCAGCATCTGTCTTGCTATGAGACGCAGCTTTGAACGACGCCTCTCTGCTTTTAGTCTCTTTTCTGTCTTTAACTTCAAAATGTATCTATTACACACTGAAAATCATCATTTTATGCTTGTTCTGAATCGCAGAAGTCATCAATTTTTTAAAAGAAAAGTCACGGTGCTTTGTTGAAAAAGAATCTTAAACTTGGAAGGCTTCATGCCAGTGGTTGAAAATATTTCACAACAGACTACTTTCTGGACGGCTAATAAAAATTATATTGAGCATTTTATTTCTTTTCACACTTGTAGAACATTATCACAATTTGAATTCCCTTTATTCAGTCCATATAGGTTTGTATTTCACAGTCAAAATGGAATCTTGCCCACAATGTATATTTATGACTTTTTCCTGAACTGTGGTATTTATGCTACTGTTTTCATCACTACTTTTTTTTTTTTTTGAGTTAAAGTCTCACTCTGTCGCCCAGACTGGAGTGCAGTGGCCGCTCCCGGCCACCGCAGCCTCGACCTGCTGGGCTCTGGCAATCCTTCCGCCTCAACCTTCCAAGTAGCTGGAACTACAGGTGCACGCTACCACACTCGACTAATTTTTTGATTTATTGTAGAGATGAGGTCTCGCCAAGTTGCCCAGGTGGGTCTTGAACCCGCGGGCTCAGGCAATCCACTCACCTCAGCCTCCCAAAGTGCTGGGATTACAGGCTGAGCCACCAAACCTGGCCAATTCATTCTTTTTAAATATATAAGAAGGGGCCCCAAAAAACCAGAATTATCTTTCAGAGGGTGAGCCCCTTGTAGTATAGACTTCTGAACTAGATAAGTGTTCTAGGAACCCATCGACATCACAACCAGCTCGCATTGTTGTGAGAGGCTGCACTGCAGAAGAAACGTTCTGAGTTGTAGCAAACAGGTGACTTGTTCTTCTACCATGACGCATCTGCCCATTCCGTGCAGAATGTTCAGCGGCTTTTGACCCCAAATGGCATTACTCTCATGCCCCACCCTCCCTACACCTCCAATCTCCATCCCAAGTGACTTTTTTCATTTCCCTGTATGAAAAAGTTCTCAAAGAGTAACGTTTTCCTGATGTGGAAGAGGTGAAAAAAAAATGGCAGAAGCACTAAAAGGCATCAAAATCGATGAGTTCAAAAACTGTTTTGAGCAGTGGAAAAGCGTCTTTATGGGTATATTACATCAAATGGAGAGTGACTGAAGTTTAAACATGTAATACTAAATCCACACCTTTTTAATAAATAAATTCTGGGATTTTTTTTGCTCCCCGCCTCTTACATTTCTGTGTTTTGATAAGTACTTATGGTTGGCTAACCACTACCCATAATCAAGATACAGAATATTTTGATCACCCCAAAAGTTTCCTCAGGTCAATCCTCTCTCCCCATCCCGAGGCCTGGTTTTGTCCTTAGGGTTTTGCCTTTTCCAGAATGTCATATACATGGAATCAGTATGAAATCTTTCCACTCTGGTTTCTTGCACGTAGCATAACGCTTTTGAGATTCATCCTTACTCTTGCATATATCAGAAGTTCATTCCTTTGTATTACTGCCTAGTATTCAGCGGTATGCATGTATAAGAATTGTTTATTCACCAACTGAGGGGTGCTTTGGTTGTTTCCAGTTTAAGGAAATTATGACTGTAACTGTGAGAAATAACTATTCATTACTGGGTCATATAGTATGTTTTTACACTGACCTGTCAAGCTGTTTTCTAAAATAACTGTATTATTTTTCTTCCTTTTCTATTAGCATTTTTACTTTTGTTTCCTTTTTTGTTGTTGCTGTGGTAAAATACGCTTAAGACTTATCATCTTCACCATTTTTAAGTTAACAATTCAGTGATATTAAATACATTTAAAATGTCGTACAGCCATCACCATCATCCATCTCCAGAATTCTTTTCATCATGCAAAACTAAAACTCTGTTCCCATTAAACAATAACTCTCCATCCTCCCTCTCCTGAACTTCTGGCAATCACCATCCTACTTTCTGTCTCTATGATTTTGATGACTTTAAATATCTCATATAAATGGAATTATGCACTATCTGTCTTTATGTGACTGCCTTATTTCACTTAGCATAATGTCCTTCTGTAGCTTATATCAGAATTCCTTTCCTTTTTAAAGCTGAATAATATTTTATTGTATGGATGTACTACATTTTTTTAAAAATATTTTTTATTATGATGTTGTGGGGTACAGTTAAGGGTTACGTATACAATTACGTTTCATTCAGGCACCCTGTTGATAAGAGGTGTTTCCCCGTCCCCAGACAGATATTTGCTACT
>NW_007064547.1:17483-61565 GCF_000164805.1 Carlito syrichta | reverse complement strand
GGATTACAGGCGCGCGCTACCACGCCCGGCTGATTTTTTGATTTATTGTAGAGATGAGGTCTCGCTGCCCAGGCGGGTCTCGAACCCGCGGGCTCAGGCAATCCTCTCACTTCAGCCTCCCAAAGGCGCGGGATTACAGGCTGAGCCACCGAGCCCGGCTCAGTCATTTTCTTATAGTATTACATTGGATGTTCAAGGTCCATTATATGAGTGAGAACATGTGATACTCGGATCTTTGTTTCTGTGAGAGGTCACTCAGTAATATAGACTCTAGTTCCATCCAGGTTGCTGTGAAATTCATGATTTTGTTCTTTTTTATGGCTGTGTAGTATTCCATCATGTATATGTACCTCATTTTTTTTAATCCAGTCCTCTTTTGATGGGCAGCACGGTTGCTTCCAGGTTCTTGCTATTGTGAACAATGCTGCAATAAACACACCTGTGCAGGTATCTTTTTTATAGTGTGATTTGAGTTCTTCAGTGTATATTCCCAGTAGGGGGACTGCAGAGTCATATGGAAGGTGGATGTTTAGGGCTTTTAGGAATCGCCACACTGCTTTCCACAGAGGTTGCATTAGTTTACACTCCCACCAACAGTGTAGAAGTGTTCCCTTTTCGCCTCAGCCTCTCCAGCAGCTGTTATTTTTTGAGTTGTTGATGATTGCCATTCTGACTGGGGTTAGGTGGTATCTCAGTGTGGTTTTGATTCGCATCTCCCTGATGATTAGTGAGGCTGAAAATTTCTTCATGTGTCTGTTGGCTGCTCGGATGTCTTCCTTTGTGAAGTGTCTGTTCATATCTTTTGCCCATTTTATAACGGGGTTGTTTGTTTTTTTCTTTTCAGCAGGTTTGAGTTCCTTGTAGAACCAGGATGTTAAGTCTTTGTCAGACCTGGTGTGGATATACTACATTTTGCTTGTTAATTTATGTATGAACTGACAATCGGGTTGCTTTAATGTTTTCATTTCTGCTGATGTGAACATGGGTATACAAATATCCTTCATTGAATTCTTTTGGATGTATTCTCAAAAGTGGAATTGCTAAATCACATGGTTATTCTATTTTTAATTGTTTAGGCAACTGCCTTACTCTATCCCACAGGGACTGTACCATTTTACATTCCTACCAGCAGTGCACAAGTGTTCCAATTTCTTTATATCTTGGCCAACACTTGTTGTTTGCTTGTTTGTTTTGTTTTTATGGTAGGCATTCTAATGAATGTGAGGTGGTAATTTATTGTAGTTTTGATTTGCGTCTGCCTATCGATTTGAAAATTGGTCATCTTTTCATGTGCTTATTGGCCATTTGCTTATCTTCTTTGGAGATACATCTATTCAAGCCCCTTGCTCATTTTAAAATGTAGTTTTTTCTGTTGTTGCTGTTGTTGTTGAATTTTAGGAGTTCTCCATATATTCTGGATATTAATTCCTTATCAGATATCTGCCTTGCAAGTCTTTTTCCCTATTCTTTAGTTGGCCTTCTACTTTGTTGATAATTTCTTTTGATTTTGTTAACTTTCATAAAGTTCAGTTTGTTTATTTTTGTGGCTGTTGCTGACTGTGTCTTTGGTGTCATATTCAAGAAATCATTGCCAAATACAATGTTATGAGCTCTTTTCGATATGCTTTATCTTAAGAATCTTGTAGGTTTTTTGTCTTAGATTTAAGTCTGATCCATTCTGATCGAATTTTTGAATATGCCAGGGGAGGATATAGCTTCATTTTTTTTCATTTGGATATTCAGTTTCTCAACACCATTTGTTGAAAAAACTGTCCTTTCCCCATTGAATGGTCTGGGCACACTTGTGAAAAATCATATAACTATATATGCATGGATTTATTTCTGGGCTCTCTATTTAATTAAGTTGGTCTATATATCTATCTTTCTGCCAGTACCACACTGTTTTGATTACTGTCTTTTTGTAGTAAGTTTTGAAATCATAAAGTGTGAGTCCTCCAACTTTGTTTTTATTTTTAGAATTGTTATGACAATTCGAGGTCCCTTGAAATTTCATATTAATTTTAGGATGAGATTTGCTATTCCCTCAAAAATGTCAATAGGATTTTGATAGGAATTGATTGAATCTGTGGATCATTTTTGAGTAGTATCAATGCCTTTATGAATCCATGAATGTGTGGTATATTTCTACTTATTTATATCTTCTTTCATGTTTTAAATCAATATTTTGTAGCTTTGAGTGTACAAGTTTCTCTAACTCTCTTGTTAAGCTAATTTCTAAAATTTTTCCTCTGTATGCTATTGCAATTCTTTTTCAGATTGTTCATTATTCACATATAGAAATACAACGGATTTTTAAGCTGGTATACATTTAAATTATAGTGGTCTAACTTTAGGATGTTATATGTAACCCCCTGTATGACCACAAAGAAAGTAACTATAGAATATACACAAAAATAAATAAGAAAGGGATTTTAAGCATTTTACTACAAAAAAATCAATTAAACACAGTAATGTAGTAAATGAAGGACAAAAAAGCTATAAGGCATGTAGAAAACAAATATCAAAATGAGAAAAACTCTTTAACAGTAATTACTTTAAATGTAAATGGGTTAAACTCTTCAATCAAAGTGCAGAGACTGACAGAATAGGTTTTTTGATTTAAGTATAAGGTGTCTACAATGATGTTATGGATAGCATGTTTGTGTCCCCCCTTCAATTCACCTGTTGAAACCCTCATTTTCTTTTTTTTATGCAACTTTTATTTTAAAATAGTTTTAAATTTACAGAAAAGTTACGAACAGTTCAGAGTTCTCATATACCTCTCACCCATTCTTCCTAATGTTAACTTCATACATTGACCACATAACACACTTGTCACAATTAAGAAACCAACATTATTACATTGTTATTAATGAAACGTCACACTTTATTCAGACTTCAAAGTTTTCCCACCAATGAACTTTTTTGCTGTTGTTGTGCTAAGTTCACATCCAAGATGTCATGTGTATTAATTTAGTTGTCATGTCTTCTTAACCTTCTCTGGCTTGTGAAAGTTTCTCAGTCTTTTGTTGTTGCTGTTATTCCTGACCTTAACCATTTTAAAGAGACTGGCCAGATATTTTGTACAATCTCTCTCAACCTGTGTTTGTCTCATTTTTTTTCATGATTAGGCTGGGGTTATGAGTTTTTGTGAAGACCACAAAAGTTAAGCGTCCTTCTCATCATATCATCTCAGAGTTCAGGCTATGAACCTGTGAATATGATTTATTGGTAATGTTAACCTTGATGATATGGCCAAGGTAATGTTTACCAAATTCTATACTGTAAAGATACTTTTTCTTCTTTCAATATTCTGTTCTTTGGAAACAAGTTGCTATGTCCAAGCTACATTCCAAGAGGAAGGTGGAGAACCCACTTCCTTGTGTGTAAACATACATTATTTCAGAATTCTTCTGTAAGGGAGATTTGTATCTTCTCATCTTTATCTATCATCTAGTATTAACTTATACATATTTATTTTATACTTTGTGTTATAATCCAACACTACACTTATTATTTATTTTGTTGCTCAATTGGCCCACCCTAGTAGCAACAAACATGCTAACGTCCAGGAAAAGGGATCAGGAATTTTACAGAAATGACTGATTATTAGGCCTGATTGGAGTAAAATACAAGATGAGCCTAGAGCATCTAAGAGTGTCTAAAATTAAGGAAGCACTCAAAAAAAGGGAGATTGTCAAAGAGATACAGGAATCAACCTGAAAAAGTTTCCAGTGGTTAAAGGTAGGACAATTGAGCAACAAAATAAATAATAAATGAAACCCTCATTTTCAATGTTATAGTGTTTGGAGATGGGGTCTTTGGGAGGTAATCAGGTCATGAGAGTGAAGAGACACAGGAGAGCTTGCTTCCTCTGTGTGTGTGTGTGTGTGTGTGTGTGTGTGTGTGTGTGTGTGTGTGTGTATGCGTGTATGTGTCTTATGAAGATACAGAAAGAAGGCTCCAATCTGCAAAACAGGAATAGGCTCTCACCAGAGTAATTGACTCTGTCGGCATCTTGGATTTCCCAGTCTCTAGAACCAACAGAAGTAAATTTCTATTGGTTAAGCCACCCAGTCTATGGTATTTTTGTTATAGCAGTCAGAGCTAAGACAGATGGGCCAGTGGTTTATGGATCAGCATCTCTCTTGCTTTGCTTTTCCTCTGACCTTCCTTCTTTTTGAGCATATCAGGCAGCTTGGGTCAGGGTCCTTAGCTCTGTTCGGCTTCCCAGCTCGTCAGGCAGACTTGAAAGTTGCCCTACAGACACAGGGGCATGAGTAGGGGGGTCAGAAAGCTACTCTTGGGGCCTCCTTCCCTATGTCACATCCTCCAACTCAGTGTCAACCTGGGGAGCCTTGCAGCTCATGAGGGGAGGGGAAGAAGGCTGCTAGGTTCTTGTTCAACATTTATGTCTCTGTGCTGTTTCCTACTCAGCTGTGTATCTTTGTATGAATCACTCCCTTACAAGGGTCACTGGAGAGAAGAGTGAACTGCAGTATTTGGGTATCAATGTTCACTTTATAGGACTGCCTTTGTAAGCAGACAGTCCACAACTTGAGAGTTTTGAATACTGACCATCTTTCCGTATATATTCGCATCAGAAACATGACTAACATCTGGCATGATTCTACAGTCTGAAGTAAATAAATATAAGCATAGGGAATGGAAATATTCTTGGTTGACTCATTCTGAAACTTCAGAATGGTTGCTCTTCTTATGAACAAAGTTTGACAGATTGGAATAAATAGACAATATCAAGTAAGAATATAGATTATGTGAACAGCAAATAAAACAACTTGAATCAGTTGGTATTGATAAAATACTTTATCTGGTAACTGCAGAATCCATTTTTTTTTTTTGAGTTGGAGTCTCACTCTGTTGCCCAGACTGGAGTGTAGTGGCTGCTCCCGGCCACTGCGGCCTCGACCTGCTGGGCTCCGGCGATCCTTTCACCTCAGCCTTCCAAGTAGCCGGAATTACAGGCATGTGCTACCACACCCGGCTGATTTTTTGATTTATTGTAGAGATGAGGTCTTGCTGCCCAGGTGGGTCTCGAACCCACGGGTTCAGGCAATCCACTCACCTCAGCCTCCCAAGGCATGGGATTAGCTGAGCCACCGAGCCCGGCTGAATCCATTATTTTTGAATAAATGTGGAGTTTCTACTGAGATTGTCCCTAAGTTAAGCTATGAAATAAGTGAAAATAAATTTTGAAAGAGTGAAATTTTACAGTTCGTTCACTTAGATCAGGGTCCTCAGTTCTGTTGTGCCTCCCAGTTGGTCAAGTGCACTTCAAATCTGTTCTACAGACACAGAAACTTCCCTTGGTCACGTCCTCCAATTCAATCTCAATTGGGGAAGCCCTGCATCTCATGAGAAGAAGTGAAAAACACAAGATCACAACTGAAGTGGAAGTCAAGGAAAATAGAAGATATAGAAAATCTTAGAATGTCTTTAAAGTAGGCAAAACAATTCCATGCTGATAGAATTCAGAACTGTGGTTGTTAGGGGGTAGAGATTGAATGAAAGGGACATGAAAGAACTTTCTGGAGGATGGAGATGGTCTCTGTCTTGATGAAGTGTTGGCTCTACAGATATATATACATTTGTCAAGTCACAAATTGTACATTTGTGCATCTTACTTTGTATAAATTTTTATCTCAATTAAAGAAATAACCGAAGCATCTTTGATTAACCCTTGCTGACTAAGACAATAACACTATTACCTAATGACCTTATGTTTTTATTTATACATGTTGTCATAGCAAAATTAATAATAACTTACACTCTGAAGTGTCTTGATTTATACAATTCATCCTATGGCCTCTGATGGGTCAGTTACTAAATAGGGCCCAGAGCAGGTGCCCTTCAGAAGCAGGAGACATCAAGTTCAGGCACAAGTTGAACACTGAATAGGATTACTCTAGGAGGGAAGTTGGGCTGGAATTTTTTTGAATAATGATTAATTTTGGGAGATCTCACTGGTTTTATATCCATGACTTTGGAGACCCCACATTGGGAAATCTGAAGTATGTGTTTTTAAAAACGAAACTAACATATTGGCCCCAAATGAGATGCAAGAACAAGCCACATGACTCCCTGCCCAGGGAGATGACAGATCTGAGATTAGAAGAAGCCCAGGGAGGAAGAGGCCAGTAGTTACCGCCACTGACGGGCCAACTGAGTGAATTTTTAGGAAGACATGGACCATGAACAAGTCCCAATCAGAGAAAAGTACATGGCATCAAGGAAGGATCACAACATGGGCCTAGGATTGTCAGAAAGGGCCACCTTATCTTCAAGAGGAAGCAAAATTTGTGGAACTGGAGAGGATCCCAACTGCTTCTGAGACTCAGACAACAGCCCGACTGAAGAGGAAGGAAAGAAGCCCACTGGATGCCAGGTGAACTGGGCCAAGTCAGCAAAGAACACTCTAAGGATGGCCAAAGGACTGGAGCATCATGGGAGCTTTGGAGGTGGAGACTTGTGGGTCAAGGCACATACATAAGAAAATCTAGTCTTTAACTGTGAAGTGAATGGAGCAGACGTTGGAATTGTGAAGACTATTTAATCTAATAGAGATTGGATAACTAGTCATATTTAAAGGTTATTATAGATCTGTTAATCATTAACTGATAATAAAGGGTATAGATGACAGAGTTTGAATCTCAAACTATCCAGGCCACTGAGAAACCAAGAGAGACCCAATATGAACACAAAATACAGCTGCCTGAACCCAAGTCATATCCCCAACCAGGGGGAGCATCTTGGCTTCTCTCATTTTCAGAGTTAATTTTACACAATATAGCAGTGTTTTTCAATCTTGACTAGGGTATGAACTGCTTTGAAAAGAAAACACTTACTGATTCCCTGGAAGAATTAAATTATTTGTCTTTCAATGTTATTTAAATGTGCATTAATTACCATGTTATTTAAGCACACAAATATGCAAAAACTCAAATATAGGTACAATTTCCTTAAGCTTAATGACTCAAGTTTCTCTGTAAAACCACACTGACAAAATTATATAAAAGTGATGAATTTATGATTTGTTGAAGAAATTGTGTGCTTAGTTATGACACACTTCTTCACCAATTTCCCCAGTTTTCCTATTGCCCCCCCTTACCCCATTTGCATAAAGTGCTGGGACTTTACTTACCTTCTCTTGGAACAAACGCATTATATACACTGCTCTTTTCTCACTGGTTTATAAGAAAATGGGATGCAACTAACAAGATCATAAACGTAGTCTCAGAAAGCATGTGACAGTATCAACATACAAATGCTCCAGTATATACTTGTATTAATTTCATTATATTATTATTGTCTCTGGTTTTACTGAGTAACAAACTACCCCCAAGACATAGTGATTTAAAACAAGACTTATTTATTAGCTGGAAATTCTGTGTATTGGCAGATTGGGCTGAACACAGTTGGGTGGTTCTTCTACTAGTCTTGTGACAGCTCTCTCATGCGGTTGTGGTCACCAGGTACTGAACCCCACTCACATGTCTGGCATTGGCTGGGGTGGCATGTCTCCAGCCTCTAACTGACCAGCCCTTTCTTCTTCACGTGGCTGCTGGATTCCAAAGGCACCAAGAGAAAATAAACCTTAAGAAACAAGCCCTTTTCAAGCTACCTGCTATGTCATATTTGCTCGTGACCCATTGGCCAAAATACGTCATATGACCAAACTTGGCTCCAGAGAGAAATAGACTCTGCCTTTTAAAAACCTCACAAGCATTTTTTTTTTTTTACTCTACCAAAGTTATAAAAGTAAAGTTTTCAAATTAAAACAAATAGTTGCAAACTTTTGAAAATGCTTTCTTGGACACTCCTTGCCTTTATGAACACTGGGAAAAAGGAGCCCTTGTCGGAGAAAGTCTCTTAGTGGAGAAAGAATGAGCACATTTTTTTGTTGCTCAATTTAATGCTCCAAATGACACTCGGAGACTTACAGTTGATTTTTAAGATTGAATAACACCTGAACTCAAATGCTGCTACGTAGCTGTCTACTAATGATATTAGAAGACATAAGGTATAGAGAAAAGGTCTTCATTTCTGGTATTGCAAGCAGGTTCTGGTGTCCATCACTGGAGATGTGTGATCAGTACATGGTGGCATTTGTATGAGAAGAATCTCAATGGCCCAATCAGCTCTGCCAGAGTTCAGTCACTAACAACCTTCAGATACATGGCCGGGGGAGGCGGGGTATTGGCTGTCGGATTCTAAATGATCAGTGGGTGCATATCACTGATGACTCACTGCTGAAGTCCTCTACAACATTAAAGTGGAAGCCTTAGGAGTTAGGGAAGGTGTGGGTGAGAGCCGTGGGCACAAACCAAACTTTCGTGTCCTACAGAAAGTTTCCATCTTTCTTGAGGCCAGGTCAGGGAAGCAGCAGTTGGGTCACTCCTCAAACCAAGGGTTATAGGGGGGAAAATCTACAATTATTCCAGGAGCTAATAGGCTTTTATCATGATTTTTTTCCAAGAGAGAAAAAGTCCAATCTCAGTGCTGTTTATAAAAGAAAACCACTGGTACTGGACAGAGACTATGGGCTGCCCACCAGCTTAGCAAATGTTAGAAAAGTTTTCATCTCTACCTGGGGGAACATTGTCATCTCACATCCATTGGGGATAATCCAATGGGAGTAGAGTAGGGGAAGAATGGTGGCATATGTCATTTATTTAGTCACTATGTTCTCCCCAGTGTAGAAGTAAAGTTTGAGTTATGTGAAAGAGCCTCATTTCCAGCTTCTGGGAAAGTATCTGGAACTTTGGAGAACAAGACATCCAGATCCAAACAAGCTAATAGATTTACAAGTTCAGGAAGAACATGTTCTGAGGTCAGTAGTATTCTTGATATGCTCTGTATGATAACCATAGCAACACGTGGGCTGGGTGAGCAGCTTGGTAATCCAGAATGATCTGTATGGGAGGTCTGTACCTTAGCAAAATCCTTCGATCCTATTTATTAGGCAAGGAAGTTCAGCAGGTAAAGAAAGGCATGTCATGGGACTGTGGGATTTCAAAATCTGCTGTGGACACTGGGAAGAAACAACTACACAGCAGATAAATGAACATTGTTCCATTGTGGGCAGATGAAGGTCATTCCCTTGGAGAAACTGTATGGCTCACCTGAGAAGACAAAGGGTCTAGATGATTGACCCACCACCTCCCAGTCACCAATGGCTTAGGTTTGCATCCAGGGTGTTCACTTTGTGGCATCCTGGTCTGTCTTGCGACCTGACTGATCATGCTCTGGCCAGTGACCATCCACAGGTGGAACGCTAAGTACCTCTCCATGTGAAAGGGAACGATGAGGGCTGAGGGAACAGAGGTGGGACTGATTGCATCTGCCACATCCTGCCGAAGACTAGCAATACCCTGGGTAATGGTGCTCTGCTTTTTTTTTTTTCCTCCAATTTTTCATTTTGAAGATGTGGGATGCAATTCAGGGTTAGGTATACAAATGTTTATTTTGCAAGTACCCTTGTTGACGAGGTGTGCCCCCATCTCTCCTGGCAGTTTCCCGCTACTGCCAGTCCCACCCCCATTCCCCTGGCAGTTTCCCACTACTGCCAATCCCTTTCTTATAGTATTATGATAATTGTTCAAGGTCTGCTTATGAGTGAGAATATATGGTACTCGGTTCTTTGTTTCTGTGATAGATCATTCAGTATTATAGACTCTAAGTACATTCAAGTTACTGCGAAGTTCATAATCGGTGGCTCAAGCCTATAATTCCAGCACTTTGGGAGGCAGAGGCAAGAGGATTGCATGAACCCAGGGATTCAATACCTGCCTGGGCAACTTGGGGAGACCTCATCTCTACAGTAAATTTTTTAAAAAATTAGCAGGGTGTGGTAGTGAATGCCTGTAGTTCCAGCTACTTGGAAGACTGAGGTGGAAGGATCACCTGAGCCAAGCAGGTCAAGGCTGCAGTGGCAATGAGCATGCCACTGCACTCCAGTCAGGGCAACAGAGTGAGATTCCAACTCAAAAAAAGTCCTGTTTTATTGCTTAGTTGGTTTAACTTGTTAGCTAGTTGAAGGTCAATGGGAGTTTGAAACTTATACTGTGGTCTAACCAAACTTATTCTGACTGATCTGCCAGGAAATATGTCCCAAAGGATGACCTTAACTTTCTACCAGTGAGCACAGAAGAACAAAACTTTTTTTTTTTGGTGAAAGGTGGCAAAGTGGATGGAAGTTTTACCTGGTGGGCACAGGCATCCATGATCCAATGCCTGGAAGGGCAGCCAGCATGACTGTGACAAGTGTGGACTTGAGTCAGACCACTGGGATAGAATTTCAGCTCCCTACTTTCCAGCACTGTGTTTTTAGGAAGTCAGCACTTGGGACAACACTTTGTGGCAAACCTCCCTGGCCTTCGATTTCCTCATCAATAAAACGCAGGTGATAATAGGAAGTTTTAAAGATAAATTAATATTTGAATAGTGTCAATTAATATTTGAATAGCATTTAGCATAGTGTCTTGTGATTTAAGTCCTTATTTTCCAAACAAACAACGAGACTCAAGATAGAGACTCTAAGAACTCAATCTTTCCCAGAGAGTTCAGAAATTTTGGATCCAGGTGTTTGTCCAGCTCTTAGAGTAAAGGAGAAGGTTTCATGAGCTGACAGACATTTCCCAGATTTCCCTTATAGCATACCACATCTCCCCCTTCACAATCTAACCAAAAGACAGAATAATGTGTAAAGACAATTAGTAAGTGTAACTTGACTGGACTCTCCAGTTTGGGTTGCATGCACCATCCCCTAGCCGTTTCTCAGTGTGCTCTGAACCCATCTGCTGCCAATGACACAGAATGAATGACTTCCGAAGTTCATCCTGTTTCCCTCAGAATCCCCCAACCTTCCCCACAAATTCTTCCATCTCCCATTCACGTGTTCAAAGTTTTTTGGAACATTCACATGGTTCTGTTTTTGTGGACACAGCACTGGAGTCCATTGGAATTAAAAGCTTCCATCTCTGCTTGGATCCAGGCATTAACTTTCAGGGGATGGCTTTTTTTGGTGTTTTTGTTTTTGTTTTTGTTGTTATTGTTGTTGTTGTTCCCCTTCATATGTGAGAGAAGTAAATGGATCCTAGTGGAATGTCTCTGCCTCTTCTGCACATAGTTTTGCTGTTTCTGAGGAGAGGTCACCTCCCATCCGTATCTCTCCTTTGATACTTCTAGGGCTTCTAGGGACCAGGAGATCAGTTCCTTTGACCAGTTACCGAGGCTTCACATCCTCTTAGTTCTATCCCAGGTTCTGGAGACATGCTGTTATGCATGATGTGGTCCCCTGCCCTTGCTGAGGTCAAGGTCAGCATTCTTTTTTTTTTTTCCTGAGTTGGAGCCTCAATTTGTCACCTAGGCTGGAGTGCAGTGGCATGCTCACAGCCACCGCGGCCTCGACCTGCTGGGCCTAGGTGATTCTTCCACCTCAGCTTTCCAAGTAGCTGGAACTACAGATGCATGCCACCTCGCCCAGCTAGTTTTTGTGATTTATTGTAGAGACAAGGTCTCACCAAGTTGCCCAGACTGGTCTCCCAGGCAATCTTCTCACCTCAGGTTTCCAAAGTGCTGGGATTACAGCCTGAGCCACAGCGCCCGGCCTAGATCTGTTTTTTGAACTGAAAACTAAACCCTGCAAACTCTGGTTTCTCTTCAAATTGTATAAATCTTTCACCTTTTACTGAAGATTTTCATGGAGAGGGACAACTCTGAGACTTTAACATTCTCAAGTATACTAAGATTTAGGATAAAGGTGTAATGTGAATCAACACTGATTCCCTCATCTTTTAATCACTAAGGAAGTCGTAAGAAGAGGTCCTTGTTGAATGCAGTAAGTGGTCACCTTATTGTGTTCCATAGTTCCTCCCAATTAGCTTAAATAAAGTTTAATTACTTACGGGACAGCACTTTTTAGCCAACGGTCAAATTTAAAAAAGAAAAAGGGGCAATCACATTTTCTTTAATTCATACTAATTAACTGGGAACGGACTTTCTTTTTCTGAGATCGGGTTTTGATAATACAGGGACAAGGAGCAAAGAAGCATGAAACTCGTTATACAAAGGGGTGTGGAACCCCAGTGCATGGATGAGGAATTGGCACAGAACGATTGAGGATAGGGAGTCATTATTGAATATGCCAAATAAAAAACTTCCACCATTAATGATTTGTTTGGGGGCTGTCCGGCAAGGATAAACAGCTTCCTATCAAATGCCTTCCATCTGTTCTAGTTCCTTTTGTTCCAGAAGAGATTGTACCAACACATGGATTCGCTCTTCTTGGGAGTATTCAAGCTAAGGAAATGAAGAAAGAAAAAAAGATATCCTTGCTTCACGTCAGGAAATAAATTGGCCACTCCTCAAGAATGCTGACTGATGCTCCATCCAGCAGAGAGAAAGACTTTGATTCAATATTCCACACTTGAGATCCATAAAATAGAGAACAAACTGTAAGGAAGGAGCTGGAATATGAATCCAATAAGGGAGTTGCACTTGGGTTAATTTGGGGAACCATTAGCATTCCTTTGAGGAGCTGAATTTGAATGTGTGTTACTAAAAATGTGTTATCCACATAGAATTTAACCAAATAGTCTAGATGGTACTTTGTATTCTCATGAATTCTAGAAAAGTCTATTACTTAGAAAAGTCTATCATTGGAAGACCTGAGATCTTCAGAAAGCACACCTGTGTGGGGTTGATCTCAACGCCAACTGGACTTATAGTACAGAGTTGAGGCTCTCCAATCAGACAGATCTGGGTCTTCACACAACCTTTGACACTTTCAGATGTGTTAATCTTTGTTTTTTTGAGTTGGAGTCTCACTCCATCACCCAGGCTGGAGTGCAGTGGCATGCTCACAGCCACCCCAGCGTTGACCTGCTGGGCTCTGGCGATCCTTCTGCCTCAGCCTTCCAAGTAGCCAGAAATACAGGCGTGCACTACCATGCCCAGCTAATTTTTTTTTTTAATTGTAGAGACAAAGTCTCACCTTGTTGCTCAGACTGGTCTCAACTCCATGGACTCAAGTAATCCTCTTGCCTCGACCTCCCAAGGTGCTGGGATTACAGGGTTGAGCCACCATGCCCGGCTAGATATGTTAATCTTTAACAAGTTTCGTATGCTTCCTGAGGCTCAATTTTTTCTTACCTGTAAAATGGGAGTAAACATGCCTTCCCCCACAGAGTTGTTTTGAGATTTAACGTAATGAATCAAGTACAGAGCCTGACCGTCACTTGATGCTTAAAACCTCAATTTTAAATCACATTGTAGATAATACTTTATACCTTTTATGTGTATCACCTTTGACTATTAAGAAATAAGGACATAAGGTATTTTTCTATTGTTTATGTTGAGATGGGTGACTAAGCATAAAAGTAAATGAATGATGGTCCCTGTCTCTCTCATAGGATTTATTCTCCCAGTATTTCACTGTTACTCCACTCAATTAACACTTTATCTCCTCTCTGCACATCTCTGGAGGCAGCTGCTAAAACGGAACACTTACTTTTCCATTTTCCAACATGTATTGTTACTTATTTAAGAAGTAATTATAAATATTATTGGGGCAAATTTTGGGTAAACTGTAATTGAGATCCCAGGAAAGTGATGAAAAATGAAATAAGATCATTATGACTGATGAGAAAAGCTGGCTGCTTGTAAACATTTTATTTTTTATTTTTATTTTTTATTTTTTTTTGAGTTGAAGTCTCACTGTTGCCCAGACTGGAGTGCAGTGGCCACTCCCGGCCACCTCAGCCTCCACCTGCTGGGCTCTGGGGATCCTTCCGCCTCAGCCTTCTAGGTAGCTGGAACTACAGGCACACGCTACCATGCCTAACTAATTTTTTGATTTTTTGTAGAGATGAGGTCTCGCCAAGCTGCCCGGGCAGGTCTCGAACCCATGGGCTCAGGCGATTCACTTACCTCGGCCTCCCAAACCGTGGGATTGCAGGCTGAGCCATCGAGGCCGGCTGCTTTTAAACATTTTAAATCACTAGTATAAAGCAATTTGATCACGATATTTTGGAATGTAATTGTTTTTATGTCTTTGTTCTGGATTTTTTTTTTTTTTTTAGCTTCTTGAGTCTCAAAAATTTCTATCTATTTGGTCAATATTTTCCTTCAAACATTTTTCCAATCTATGTATAATTGGAATCTCCAAAGGGGACTTTTGAAAAGATCACTTTGCTTTCCTATGGAGAAAGAATTAGTGTGAGAGTGGGATGGGCAGAGAACAAAAATAGATGCAGGTAGATACATTAGGACATGACTGCAGAAGTCCAGATAAGCGACGGCCAAAGTGACACTCACCAGGTTGATCCTGATAGGGAGAAAAATAATTAAATTGATTTGAGTGATATTTGTAAGGTAAACTCATGGTTTTCATAGTAATGGATGTGAATGAGTTCAACCATGGTAAACTGTATATTTTGAAGGGGAGAGGAATTAAGACCATCTAAGCAGAAGAAGATGAACCTATAAGGAAGTAAGATATGTCTACGAAGATAAGCAGAAAGCCAGAAGAATACTGTTATCACAAACATTAAGGAAAGAATGCACTTGCCAAAGCATAGAGTAGTCAAAAGCAGAAGACATTCTTTCTCCTCCATCTTTTCATACAAATATCTGAGCCTGCCCCCAGCTATACTTTTAACCCTAAAGATTTTTAACTATATCTGCAACCTTTTCGTCTTCCGGGAATCTAATTCTTTGTATTTCTTTTATTTTCTTCAGCTCCCTCCTTCTCTCTTCTCCTATCTTTGTCTTTCCTCTTTCCCTCTCTCTCTCTCTCTCTCAAAAAAAGAACACTCAGAATGTTTTCATAGATTTTCAAATTCACAGAAGTTTTTTAATCCAATTTATAATCCATAATATTAGTAGAAAAAAATTAATGCAAAATAAACTGACAATGACTAAAACCACACCGTAGAAAAGTTGTTACTACAATTTTGCAAAACAAACAATCTTCCTCCCTAAATTTAGATGTTCAAAATTGGATAGGAAGATTGAACTGAGTAGAAAAAATGGATAATGGCCACAGTAGCAAAACTTACCACAGCAGAAGCAATTATAGGTGAACTTATACTAACTGAGGATTCAGATAGTGATCTTCATGATAAACTCTTCCATGGGATGAAGAAAGTTGACCTTGAGGGAAATTTATTCCAGTAAAATGAAAATAGAAAAAAATAAAAATAATTTTGATATCTATTAGAAAAGCAAATAAAGAATTATATTAGATCTAATAGAATTCATTCTAGAAAATAACTATTTCACACTCAATTCATCTATTTCTAATCAAAATACCCTCGGTGTTCAAAAAAAATTCCTCAGGTCAAGCCTTATATTAACTACAACTTATTTGCGTAAAGTTGTTCAAAATAGTCTTATGGTTTAATATTTTTATTAATTAAGTCATTATTTCCTATTTCAAGTTTTATTTATATATTTTCTCTTACATTCATGACCAACATATTTGAGTACCTTTCCCAAGGTTAATGTTAGTAATTTGGTAAAGAAGTTATACTTATTTAGGTATATGATGCTTTATGTGTTATAGAAAGTTGAAAATATTTCTATGTGAATGAATACTTAAATAAGTGCACACAATTTTTTATCCATCTGTAAAAGAGTGGAGTGGTCAGGAAACAAAAATATATGCAGGTAAGTACATTAAGACACAATATGGTGCTGAGAAAATTGGCTAGCCATATGCAGAAGAACGAAACTGAACCTCTACCTCTCACCATAAGCAAAAATTAACTCAAAATTAATTAAAGACTTAAATGTAAGACCTGAAACTATAAAAATCCTGGAAGAAAACCCAGGAAACACACTTCTGGACATTGGTCTAGACAAATAATTAATTATGGAAACTCCAAAAGCAATTGCAAAAAAAAAAAAAAAAGACAAACGGAGCATATTTAAAATAAAAAGATTCTGCACAGCAAAAGAAATAATCAACAAAGTGAACAGAAAACCTACTGAAAGGGAGAGAAAATTTGCAAATTATGCCTCAGACAAAGGACTAATATCAATAATCTACAAGGAAATCAAACAACTCAACATTAAAAAAAGAAAAGCAAATAATCTCATCAAAAAAGTGACAAAAAAATGAGACATTTCTCAAAAGAAGACACAAAAATGGCCAACAAACATGAAAAAATGTTCAATCTCACTAATCATCAGAGAAATGCAAATAAAACCACAATGAGATACTACATCACACCAGTCAGAATGACTATTATTAGAAAGTCAAAGAACAACAGATGTCGGTGCAGTTGCAGAGAAAAGGGAGTGCTCATTCACTGTTGGGATTGTAAACTAGTTCAACCTCTGTGGAAAACTGTATGGAGATTTCTCAAGGAACTAAAATTGAATTGCCATTTGATCCAGCAATCCCACTACAGGATTCTAACCAAAGGAAAATAAATCAATATATAAAAAAGATACCTGTATTTTATGTTCAATGCAACACTATTCACAATAGCAAAATAATGGTCCAACTTAAGCGCCCCCCAACAATTGACTGGATAAAGAAAATATGGTATACATACACCATGAAATACTATGCAGCCACACACAAAAAAGAGTGAAATCACGCCCTTTACAGCAACTTGGATGGAGCTGAAGATCATCATCCTAAGTGAACTGACTCAGAAACAGAAAATTAAACACTGCAAGTTCTTTCTTACTTGCAGGAGCTAAATGGTCACAAAGATGGAAATAATAGACATTGGGGACACCAATAAGTGGGGATATAAGGTATGGGGGCTAGAGTTCATAACCTACTTTTTGGGTACAACATTCACTATCTGGAAAATGGGCCACCAGAGACTCAATCCCTGCTACTACACAATATGTCCATGTAACAAACATGCACATGTACCCCCTTAATCTAAAATTTAAAAATGGGGGGAAAAGGACACTATTACAGGAGTCCAGATGAGTGATGGCTGGGGTGATACTGACCAGGGTGATGCTGATAGAAAGGAACAGAATTTGTAAAATCTGTCTAATTTTACTCTGTATAAGTACATTTAAAACTGGCAAAGTTCTTTCCTAGGGGCAACATTTCGTGATCTTTTTATGGAACAATATTCTCAGTAAAGTAGATTTTATAGTATTATGTGGATTGATTTTAATGTGTGCTTTTCTTTTAATAAGAAAAGGAAAACATTCTCCTGGGCTGAAATCTGGACTGCAAGTCGGGATTATGTTTTCCTTCTTATTCTCTCTGTGATTCACCATATTATTTTAGGCAAGTTGCACTGTCTGGGTCTTCACTATCTCGCCTTTTTAAAGAAGCCAAATTACACTTTTAAGGATCATCTTCTTAAAGATTGTGAAGATCTGGAAGCATGTATGGAAACTGTCTACAGAAGAACACTGGGCCTGAGCTTTCATCACACTGGGAATCCAAGTTCTAACTTCCCAGAGGGCTGGAATTCTGTCACGTGCGTCCACTGTAACTTTGGTGACTGAGGTAGTGTAAGACATTTTCCCTTATTGTTGACTGAATCCTGGAACCTGGTGGACAAAAAGATTATTCTGGAGTAGAAGTGGTTAAAATTATCTCTGAGAACAGGGCAGTCTGTTTGCTTCTCTGTAGGAACTTGTGAAAATTGCTGTTGGGACTGGAACTTTGAGATATTACTACAATAATTGATGAACATGGACAGTTGGAGGGAAGAATGAGGGAGAAGAGCCCCAGGCAGTTCCTCTAGCTCTACCCTAGCACGCAGTAGGGCTGAAACCACCTTAGCAGAGTTGACTGAAGGATTTGTGTCCTCAGCCTTATCTGAGGCCTTCTTCCTGGGTCTCGCCTGGGGCTTCTCCCTCCAAGTATGGAGTCCCACACTTTTGCTTTTCTCAAGATCAGAACTGAAAGTCTTCTCAGATCTTGGCTTCTAGTTGTAGAAATGGCAAAGATTCTGGGGGGTTGTGAGGAAAACATCTCATCTCTAAATAGCAGGAACAGCTTGTAAGTTGTTTGGGTATTGCTCAGGAGGCCCTTGTGTTCTTGGGCCGGGTTAACACAGCTCTGCTTCCTGGGAACTGCAGCAAATATTCCAGGCTAGAAGACCAGTGGGGAAGCAGCCCACTCCCTGAGCAGCAGGTTGTGCTCTTAGCCCAGAGGGCCCAACCATGCAGGTGCCTTCGCCAACAAACAACCTTTTCTGCCTTCTGCTGAGGGGAGACAGCAGCACCCCTACAATTCTCCAAGTCCCTTGGTTTTCTGCCTCTATATCTAATTTCAGTTCTGTTTTCCAGGGTGTCAGACAAGTTGGAAAAAAATTTCTGTAGGTTTTGAGAATAAAATTTGTATTGTGACAGAATCCCAGAAAATAAATAATTTAGAGGCCGATCTCCATCTTCAGGAAACACAGAATTCCAGTTGCCGACTTATCTTGTTAGCAGGAGGGGAAGGAAGCTTCTGTAAATCTAGCCCAGAGGATTTCTTTCAAAGTCCAACTGGCTGAATCTCAGAAATGTCTGTTCCTGGACATATATCTAAGCTCACAAACCAAGCTGTTTTCAGAAAAGTTCAGCTAAAGGCTGACAAATTCCACTTTTTTTATTTAACTAGAGGAAATGGTCTATTTTCCAGAATACTCATAACTAAACATTCCTATATATTATGCTGTGAAAATGGAATCTGGTTTTCTGGCTGTATAAAACTGAGAGTGAAGCCAGAGTGTCTGGCCTTAATCTACGGTGAGATGCCGTCGCCACCAAAGACTGGGCTGTCTCGTTCCTGCGCACAGGACTGCGTGTTCCTCCTTTCAAGGTTCTATGACCTTCTCTGTGAATCAGATCAGCCTGTGGGATAAGGGGGAAGGAGAAACCCAGCCCCCCGCCACATGATCTGGCTGCTTATGCTTCACTATCCAGGGGCTGGGACTTCCAGACACAGGCTGGAAATAAAACCTTTTGGCTTCATCTTGTCCTTCAACATCAGAGATTGGGGACAAGAGTGTAGAGGTATCTAACTCTGAGTTCTGTTGTGATTTAACTCAAGCAAAATTTGGGTCCTTCAAAGGAGCTTCTATTTTAATAGGAAAGATGGACAATAAGTAAAATGAGTAAAACAACCAGGAAAAGGAGGTAAGGTGTGATTGGGTGATAAGGTTTAAAATTTTAGTTAGGATGTGTCAGTGGTGTTGGGAGTTTGTTTATCATTTGTCACTTGGAGTGACAATGTTCTGCTTGTGAATATGCCTTGCATTTTGCAGGTTTGAAAAAGGTTAGTGCTATTTGTGGGCTAAAGATGGAGTGTCAAGTGAAAAAAAAAACGAACTCTTCCAACATATCGTTTAACAGAGGAGTAAAGGCAGTGGATGAAGCTCAAAACATTCGTGCTGTGTAAGGGAGAATACCATTGGAGAAAGCACAGCAAGAAAATGGTTTTGTTGTTTCAAAGAGGGCCACTTTGACCTGAGTGATTCTCCATGTTCAGTAAGACCATCAGGCTTTGATGAAGACCATTTGAAAACTTTAATCCATGATGATTCACATCAGTAAACCCGAGAATTGGTAACTGTGTTGAACTGTGACCAGTCAACCATCATGCAACATTTGCAACATGGACAAGCAAAAAAGGCTACGATCATATGCATCAACCCCATAGTAGGAGGCAAGAGTCATTGGGACTGGTGGCAGGAAGATCATGGAGGCCACTGTGAGGGCTCTGGCATTTTCCTGAATGCAGTGGAAGGCATTTCAGAGTTTTGAGCAGAAAAATGGCATCAACTGATATGCATTTTAACAGAATTCTAATGAGTGCTGGGTTGACAGTAGACAAATGAAGGGCAGAAACAAAGAACTCAGTGAGAAGGTTGCTGTAACTATCCAGGTAAGAGTTGATGCTGAGGTGATGGAGGTGGAGAGGAAGTCAGACTCTGGATGTGATAAGAGGGTAGACCTGATAGGGAAGAAGTGCGTGCTTTCTGGCCTGGTCCTCGAAAGAATGAATTTCCCTTCAACTGAGACTATGGGAAGAGCAAGCTTGGAGGGAGGGGCCATAAGGAACTTGATTTTGTGTAAATTTTGCCATGTGTGCAAACCTATCCAAGAGGGCATGTGACGTAGGTGCTTGGGTATATAGGCGAATTCATTGGAGAGCAATGAGGGGGATAAGATTTTAGAACCATCACCATTTGCTGAGGTTGCAAATTTGCAACATCTTTAAAGTGCTGAGGCTGGATGAGATCATCTAGGGTTTTAGTGTAGAAGGAATGAAGAAGACATCTCAAGACTCAGCCCTGGGCCACTCCAAGTTCAAAGATCACGGAGATGCGTCAGGTCTTCAAGGGCTACAACTGACCCCATCCATGTGATGTTCCCTCTTCTCCTCCCTAGTGCTCCTACCACACAGACCTTCTCCTCCCACCACCCATGCCTGAGCCTTACCTGGCTGCCTGCACATGTGTGCCTTTACCTGGTAGGGTGCCTTCTCCCTCCTTGCTCCTTCACAATGTGGGCCGTCTGAGGGCAGAAAACTTTTCTTCTTTCCACAGCTGGTTTAAGATACTAAGAAGAACACCTTACTCACTGCAGGCTCCCCGTGAAGATGTGTTGGATGCAATGGTACTGTGGTGGTCTGCCCAGCTTCCCTTTTCTGGAAGGATACACCATCCCCAGCCACTGGGAGACTGGGTTGTGGGTGGTTTATGGCTGCATCCCGTGCTGGGAGTGGCCTCCAGCCCCAGGGAACTGCCTAACTCAGGGTGCTCTTGCTCCCAAGGGTGATTTGCGGACAATGCCTGACTGGCTTGGGCATGTGGGGACATGGAGACCAGGTCCCTTGGCCCCCATTGGGACAGCTTTGAGGGACTGTCCCCACTGCAGAGCCACCTGTGGGTTTGGTAGGGCTTATTTGTAGACACATTATAGGCCAAAGTGTCAATTCCTACCTCTCCCTTCCCCACATGTGGGTCTCCTGGCACACATCTTCATATAGCTTTTTGGGTCTCTTTCCAGGAAATTCAGCCACACACAATGTATGAATACTCCAGGCCTCAGTTAAGATTCCACTTTCTCAGAAACACATTCTCTGTCTCCCTGCAATACACCAAGGCCCCTGTTAGAGATTTTCATGCGACCCTGAACTTCTCTTCCCAGCAATGTCTGTACTGTTATTTGTATGACTTTTTGATCCATGTCTGTCTCCCTCAGCCTGTGTGTACCTCATGAAGCATGGACTAGATGTGTCTTGCCTGGCACCTGGTGAAAATTAAGAAAACACCAGTTGAAGGAGTGAGCCTGCCAGTTACAGCCTAAGTGCAGCTAGGTTAGAGTCACCTAGGAACACAACCCTTGAAAGTGCTGAAGGACACAGTGTGAAAAGGCCTGCAGGTTTAGCTGCCTCTGCAGGGCACCCAGTGTGGTCCTTGGGATAGGCTTCAAGGGCTCCAGCAGTAGGTGTTGGGATTCTCTAGATGACATCCCTGGATCTCAACTAGCCTTGGAGTTTTAAATATCATAAAATATTTATGGCTTCACAATCTTACCCCCCCCCCCCATTCCTTTCTCGTGAATTCTGCCTGTATACCCGAGCACCTACATCAGCCATGGCTGTCGGGGTTCTCCAACTGGCCCGCCTCCTCAACCCTGGGCCCTGACATTTCTTGGTAGGTCCCTCCCTTCCCCTGCTTAAAGTTGAAACTCCCAGCGTGAGGATGCAGTAACTGGCAGATGGCTGTGTTCTGCCCAAAGATAAATATTGGGGGGGGAACACAGAGGAAAAAGGCAACCATCTCTCCTCAAGGAAGGTGGTGAAACAAACAGCCAGGAATAGGTAGGTCTTACCTGGCACCTAGTAGAAATTTAGAAAACATCAGTTAAAGGAGTGAGTCTGCCAGTGACACCTGGGTTTAGTGACATCAAGGACATCAAGATTTAGTGAGACACAGCTAGACTCGATCTCCATGGAAAAACAGTTCCTCTGCCTCACCTAGTACATGGGGACTCTATAAGTTTTTGCCCAATTCTGGCAGGCTCCCAGAATACCTTTGAGATAAATTTTCAGGGCAGTTTTGTATAGATATCTTAGCGGTAACACTGTACTCTAGGGCTGTTTTCAATGCCACACAACCCTGAGCAGTAAGAAAAGACTGCACAGGAGACAAGCATGTGTTTAGTAGACAGAGCTAACCAGCTTATTTCATCTTCTATCAGTGGTGCAATCTAAAGAGGCCTTTCTCAGCCGGGTGTGCGGTAGCTTACGCCTGTAACCTCAGCACTTTGAGAGATGGAGTTGAGAGGATTGCCTGAGACCAGGGCTTCAAGACCAGCCTGGGCAGCTTGCGAGATTGCATCTCTACAATAAATCAAAAAAATTAGCTGGGTGCCTATAGTTCCAGTTACTTGGAAGGCTGAGGTGGAAGTATCGCCTGATCCCAGCAAGTCGAGGTTGCGGTGACCATGAACATGGCACTGTACTTCAGCCTGGGTGACAGAATGGGACTCCAACTCTAAATAAATAAATAAATAAATAAATAAATAAATAAATAAGAAACCTTTCTCAAGATGGCTGTTTGGCCACCTGAGTCATGGCTACCTTCCACCTAGGACCCTGTGGTTCTCAGTGAAGTCTGAATTAGTCATCTCCTGGCTGTGACACTTTGTCTGTGCCCCGTCTCTTCCAGGCAGCATTCCATGTCATAAGATTCCCCAATACTTACTACCTGCTAAGCATCTGCTGGGCACCTTACATGCTTCTACCTCCTCATCTTATCTGACCTCTGCAGAAATCTGTAAAGCAAATGATGTCATCATCTCCTTTCTACAGACTCAGAGACTGAGGAGCAGACAAATGAAACAAGCTTTCTGAGGCCACGCAATCAATAGGAGATGGACCCATGTCTCAATTCCAGATATGCGACCTCAACAACTGTGACTTTAATGCCTGAGATTTATAACCTGCATCATCTAGAACCAAGTATTAGTAAATTATTAGTATGCTCATTTAGAAAGGAGGAAGTTGAAGACTGGAGCATTCAGTGGCATATCTGTGCCCACACAGCATTAACTGGGGGAGACTGAATTTGAGCCTCCCAAGCCTCAAAATGACACACACATGACAATTGTGGCATCCAAATCTTCACTCCTCAGTAGATCAAGGATAGCCTACTCTCTAGGCTTGACTAGAGTAGAATCTTCAGGGTCACCAGGCTCTCGATAGTCTGCATCTATTTCTGATTTCAGATGGTCCAGAACAGTTGTCCAACCAAAGCTTCAAGCTAACAACCTCAGTGCCTCCACATCAGGATGGATGGGAAGCTGTGGACTCTGACATAACAGAAGCATCATCAAAAGCAGAACTTCTGCCTCTACTGCCAATTTTCACAGAGCATTAGAAAGATCTTGCACAACTGGCTCACCACCAATTCCACAATTATTTGTTGTCTCTTAAATGAGGCAACCATCTTAAAAATCCAGGTTTCACGTATTCCCAGGCTAAAGAGTTCATGGTTATGTTCGTGATTACTGACCACAACCTGGTCTGTTTCAAAAGCAGCTCAATTTCCAAACCACTCTAAATTAAACAAGACAAGTTCTCAGGGAGTCACTGTGGAATGTTCCATTATCAAAATGGTGGTACAAATTCCCTAAGAAATCTATTTCAGTACAAATTCACATCAAATTATCAAAGATGTGTTTGAGTAAAAACTGTTCTTGTGGTGGATTAAGAAGAAAAAAGTGACCAAAGGAAGCAACATTTGCCCTTGTCTTTTCAGTTCAGGTTCTCAGCCTGGAGGAGCAACCTTGAGGCACTGCAGCAGATGTTTGCCTTTAAAAGGTCTCAGGGGAGTTAGCTCATGAAAACTTTGTTTGTAGGTGTAGCTGATTCATTATTCCCACGTTTGGACGTCTAGACTAAACTAGACCCGGACAATACTGACCTCACCCCCTGTATAGACACTCACATCTGTCCAACACACACACATAGTGCCCTAAGAGGTGGGAAGTGTTGTCTTCGGTCTTACAGATGGGCTTAAGCAATCTGATAGCTTGCCTTATTGTTCACAAATATTCACACACTTCTCTCCCTACCCAGCTCCCTGGGAAGAGTGTATTTCCTCACCACACTGATGCTGGGCTTGACCATCAGATATGCTTTGGCCAGGGGAATGTGGGCAGATATGAAATGAACACATGACTTCAATGAGCAGTTTGCTTGGCTGTTCTGCACTGAGATCTGCCATTACAAAGATTTTCCCTGGGTGGCCACTGCTCTACAGCCTGGACCTCAGAATAAAACATGTGCCTCAGATCTGAGTCTAACCTGAAGTTTAGAGCAATGTCCAGCTGACCCACACCCAAAGCAGAGCTGCCCACTAAACTGCAACTAAACTGCAGGAAATGTGTAGATTCATGAACATGAGGGAAACAATCCTTGCAATAATCCACCAAGTTTTAGAGTGGTTTGTTATGCAGCATTACTGTGGCAATAACTATTGATACGGAAAGAATATGTAATTAACCAGAGTCAAGGGGAAGTTGAATTCCAAGCATTCAGATTTGCCTCACATCAAATGCCATGGGATTTTAATTAGATCATTTAGAGGAAACAGTATGGTGTAGGAAATCAGAACAAATCTGGGGAACAGTCACTTCCACAGTGCAGCTGGATACTGAAACTTACAGATGGTATAAAGGAGAAAGAGAAACATTGTACAGGAGATTATGCAGGAGATAGTTAATAGAGAAATCTCTCCCTAGATTTAGTTTTCCAGAAGATTTTCCACATGAGTGTTTTGGCTCAATCTGCCCAATTAAAATTGTTACACTCTTATTCATCTGCTTCATTTGTAAACCTAAAACATTTTGATATGCAATTCTCCTCTATTTAAACTTGACTGGAATATCTGCTTTTAACATTGTAGATAAAATCCACATGCATTGGTGTAAAAATAGTAATGTTGTACAGAAATAAGGTAAGTAGAAGACATGGTTATCACATCAGATCTGTCTGTCTTGCTATGAAGAGCCATGTTTGAATGATTCCAAGAGCCATACCCTTTTTATCATATCACATGAAGCAAATGGTGTGGAAATGAGATATAAGAACAAATGTGGGTAATTGCTGAGAATTAGAGCATTTATGAAACTGAAGTTCAAGGTTAATTTGTTTGTATTTGCATTTCCATCCATTTGCTGTGAATTTTTCTCTCTTCTGCTTGTGACATAAGTTAAGAAAATATTTATGGTATTTCCATGGTAGAAAAACAGATGTCCCTTAATTTTCACTATGACTTTTTTTATTCCCCTGGGCAATGAATATCACGTGCCCATATTTTTAAACATCCTATAGATGTTAAAGAAGATTTTCCTATCTGAAAGGAAAATTAAAATCACTGCTATTCTCTGTAATCTCTACATTTCTATCATTAAGCTGCAGTTCTTTGGGGGGGGAGGAGGCTGAAGTGGAATCCAAATATTTATTAGATATCCATACATGGCAGGCACTGTGCTAAGTGCTTTATATACTCACCTGTGGATCACCATAACAGCCCAAAGGTCTGTTTTATAATCTGCATTTGCTTATGAGGCTCAGAGATATAACTAAGAAGTTGTGGTGCTCAGGATTGAACCCAAGTGTGTCTGGTTCCAAATTCCATGCATTTTCCACAACTCCAGACTGCCTCCTCCCATGCTATTTCCTCCTCGTAAAGTCAAGGAGTCAGCAGAAATACTTCTGACCCTTCCAACAAGGAGAGGGGGCTTGCTCATTGGGTGAGGAGCATATTAATAATACAGTGAGGTCCTCAACACTCAGATCAACTCTTTCTTTCATCCTGGACTTTATCCAGTTTGTCTCCGTCCTCTCTGTTTTTCATTTGGGGGCCCATTTACTACTTATTTGCTTATCTAGCAGAAGGACGTGTGTAAGACTAACCCAATTTTCCTTTTAGTTAGAAATCAAGCTAAAAGTTTGGTTTTAGGGAGGGGAAGCCTCTGAGTAAAGAAATGAAACATTAGCCATGGAAGGTTAGAGGTTTTATTTTTTTCCTTCTAGGCTTGACCTTCATTAAAAGAGTTACTCATGATTTAGTTACATTGTCATAGAGACATATTTTAAAAATTAACTTTAACCATTCCATTTTGGGAGGGAAATTTGATATTTCTTACAATGCATTTTCCCAGCAGGTTGCCAGTATCAGCAGCAGCTATGCTGAGTCATCAATGATTTGGTAAAGACTAATGATCAAAACTAGATCTATGATCAAATGTTAGCATTTTCTGTAACAACTTCAGGCACCACATTGTGTTATTCAAATAATTATAATTTATAATTGCTCAAGACAAAAAAATCTAGTGATTATTCTCAGTTATTCTTTTTTCCTTCAACCTTGACATACATTAGTGCATCCTACAGGTCGATCTCCAAAATCTCCCCTGTCTTTATTTCTTGTCATTGCCAAGGCCACCTCTGTGGTCCAGGCCACCATCACCTCTCCCCTGGATGATAATAGTCATGCCAGAACCATAGGTTTAATAGGCACTGCGCTCCAAAACCTAAATATATGGTCATCCTCTCTAAAACTCACCTTCTGCACTGAAGAATACAGTTCTGGACTATAATACTATGTGTGATCTTTCAGCCTTGATCACAGACACTTGCAAGGCTTTTCCCTGAAGGCCTCATGGGAAAAAACTGCGTTCCGCACAACACACCTGGGGCCATAGGTACGTTGCCGTATTCTGGAGGGAGTTACAGTCCAGGACTCAGGTGTCTCCAGGCCAGTCCCGCACACACACGTATCCGCATTGTATCCCAGGTCCCTCCATTTGGGGCCTCCTCAGGGGCTTTAGCTGAGGCACTCTCTCCACCCTGACTCGGTACTTTTCCTCTCTGAGCTCTTTCTTCTCTCCTTCACCCCAGCCCATGAGTCCATAAAGAACCTCAGGACTTCTTGGTAGGGAGACAATGCCTCCTGCCTGCACTGCCTCAGATGACTCTCAACTAGTGACATTCCATGGGGAAAAGCAGAATTCTTGCCTGTTGCTTACACTGTCACAGTTAAGGGAATAAAGGATTAATGGTGACTTTTGGTTTGGCTGGTTGTTCTAATGGACCACTTTGACACCTGGCAGCTCTGTACACACAGCAGAGTCACTCTTCTGCACTTGGAATAAAACATACTTTCCAAATATGGTCCAGAGACCTGCAGGGTCTAAAGCCCACCACTCCTGCCCAGCCCCCACATCTCAGCCTGGTTGGAGAAGCCTCCCTTGACCACAGTGGCCAAAACAGCCCTATCCCTTCTCTATCATGCTCCCATTTTCACTTCAATCATAACAGCGGTCATGCTCTGTCATCACCTAATTTATGACTTGTCTCCTCAACAGGAGCAGAAACTCTATGCATGCAGGGAGTGGGTGCACCTTCCTCACTGTGCTTGCAAAGTCCAGCACAAAAGACAAACTCGAGGAGAGGTTGCTGAGTGAATGTTGCTCCTACTCTTCTGTTATGCAGTTGTGAGAGCTGCCATTGTGTCCCTTCCCAGCACAAGTGGATGTAGATAACGAACAAATCCTGAAGCTCCAAATGCTGGGGGTGGAAGAAACCACAAAACCCATCAGTGACAACATATCTTCAGTCAAATTTGCAAATGAGAAAAGACATTACAGTCAGAGATGAAGTCTACTAATCTATCATGCTGTTTTTCACTATAAGTTTTTCTAACCAGGAAATAAACTGGTTAGATGGCAAGACTCTGGGTGTTTTCTTTCTTTTTCTTTTTGGCTGCTGTTTTCCCAGTGTCTAGAATAACATCTGGCATACAGTAGGTACTCCACAAATGTTTGGAGACATTGGGGAAAAGTCGGAAATACCATTGCCTCTTGCTGTCTTGAATCTTTGAGGACTTAGAGAAAAGTCAAAGAGCCTTTAGTAACCACATACTGCTGGGTGGGAGGCCTGTGCTGGAGCAAGACTCACCCTAGGGCCAGGCGGGGGAATACCTGGCTCCATGCAACCTCCGACTCCCTGTTTTCTTTTGCCTGAGTCTAGAAAAGCTTCAGAATCTGGAGCAGACACTGTGCATGCCTCACCCAGATCCCCTCAGTGTCCCCCTTTTACCACATGATGTTTCCAGTGTTGCAGTCCTGTGCTTGTCTCCCTGTTTAGCACAGGCTTTTGCTCACCTGACAGTGGGAATGTCATAGTAAGGTAGGAACAGGAGGGGAAGCAAAGACTGAACTCATCTTTCCCCTTATTAAGTCCTTTCCTTTTTTTCTCATTTTTTCTATGTACAAATTAGGGGTAGGACTCAGGTTAGGAAAATCCAAAGAACTAAGCCGACTATACGGGGACCCTGAAGTGCCCATGAGCATCTTTGCAGGTGATCTGGGCCCCCAGTCTCCTTCCCTCTAGAAGAGCATGCTCTACCAGTGAGGAAGCTGGGAACTAGGGATGTCCTAGGAGGACCAATCCAAACTGCTTCAGTGGTAGTATCCTCCTTACTGAAACTTCTCAAACAAATGTTCAAGTTTCTAGAAAGTTCTATGTCTGCCTTTTTTACACAGGTCTCACAAGTCTGGTTCTACCCAAGGCTTATTTGGCCAAGAAAAAAAAATTAACTTTTAAATGCATACACAACTTTTCCACTTCTTACTGGTCTGGAGTGATTTGACCAAGCCTGAGTTCTCTACTTCCAAGCATTTAGCTCTGGGGGGGAAAAAACTTCACCAGCAAACATTCACTCACTTGCCTGGCTCTGACTGACTCTTCAACCATGGATACTTTCTTGGCACTGTGGGAAATACGATTTGATGGTCCCATGTCTGTCTGGCCCCTCTGAGTGTTGTGGTGGGAAGCATAACCAGGAAGCAGTGGGTAGGTAGGAGGCCAAGGCAGTGGGAAGGCCCCACAACTGAGTCACCCAATTCACCACCTTGTGGTCACAGACATTTGGCTATTGTCACTGCCCCTGGGATGAGTCACACTCTGAGTCCCTTGGTGCCTCCAAGGCTCTGACAGTCCACATGTCCAAACATTTGTTCCTAATCTTTCACCCACCTCCCACTCCGCAAGTGACTGAAACTTCCCACTGGGGGTTGCAACCACAAGCTAAGGACTGCTGACCTAAGGAAGAACTATTTTTGCTTTTCAAGACTCTCAACTTAGAGAATGGAAGTGTTTATAACATTGGCATTTGAATTAAGAGTCAAGCAGTCTTCTGGGGGTATGATGGGTTATTCCATTAGCTCTGGGAACCAAAGAATATTTTCTCAGCTCTTTTGCTGAAGGCTCCCAGGCAACTCAACCCCGGAGAACAGAGGAACAAAGAATAATTGTCCAAGTTCTAGGGAAGGGAGAGGTTAACAGACAGTAGGAGTAGACGGCTTGGCTTTTGAGGCAAGGAAAAGCCATCTTCTAGAAGCCTGTAATGACAGCATCCTCAGACCTGGAGATTTGAAGAGATGACCTGTAGCTTACCAGCCTCAGCCAGGAAGACCACACTTACAGATCCATCAGACTCACCCCACTCCATCCTACAGTCCCTGCCCATGTCCAAGATACCCAGCCAAAGATCAGCAAAACCCTTTCCATGGGTTGCTTGAAATTGAAATTTTCAGCTGAGTCTTTCCCCTCCCATTTCCCTCCCTGGTCATATTGCTGAGTAAAAGGAGAGTGGTTAACTGCATCTTTCTGTACAAAAAGGGACCCTCAAAAAAACTGGAATTATCATTTGGAGTGTGGGCCCCTTGCAGTACAGGATCCCCCTGCCCTGTAAATGTTCTAGGAACCCATTTGCATCAGTGTACCAGCTAACATTATTGTGAGAGGCTGAATAAGGCTTCAATGAGTTTTGTTTTGTTTTGTTTTTGGAGATTACTTCAATGCATTTGCTCATATTGTAATGGGTGATTTATGAGCACACCTGCCCATGCTGCACTGAGTGTTCAGCAGTTTTTGACCAGAAATAGTATGACTTCCATGCCCCATACTCCCTATTCACTCAGTCTGGCCCCAAGCAACTTTTCTTCGTATCCTCAGATTTTAAAAGTCCTCAGAGGGAAGTAATTTTCCAAAGTGGAAGAGGTGAAACAAAAAATGGCAGAAGCACTAAAAGGCATTAACACTGATAAGTTCAAAAACTGTTTTGAGCAGTGGGAAAAGCATCTTGATAGGTGTATTGCAACAAAAGGAGAGTACTTTGAAGGTAACCGAAGTTTAAGCATGTAAGAATAAATACACAATTTTTAAACAAATAAATCCCAGGTTATTTTGGGTTACCCTCATATGAACTCTGAGAGCTTCAAAAACAAATGCCAACCATAAAGCTATTCCTTTGTGGGCAGCATCAGCCAGGAGGCACATTTAGTGGCCTGGTGGGAAATACCAGCTCAACAAGGCAGAATCTTGGCATACTGTGGTCCATAGAGGTTTTTTAGGGGTTAGTTGATGTCTTCACTTTCCAACTCCAAGGTTGAGACATAAGAGAGAAGGGAGAGAATTTTCTGGACAGAGTTGTAAATGAAGTGGCATAATATCTTCCCAAGGCCACTTCCCAGCCTTCCCACTCCTGCTCTTCAAGGGTCAGTCCCAGCACTATCACCTGCTTCTAGCATATGCTAGTCACTTTGTTGCACCCATCTCACAAGACTCAGGAAGAGGCATTTTTCCCTTAAGCATTTAGCGATTCAGCTGATGTATAAGCACTTATGAGATGATCCAGGATCATCTCCTCATTTCAAGATCTGAGGATAGTATTATCGGTATCCTCAGAGATGAAGAAACTGAGGCATGAGAGGGTGTGCAGCTCACCAGAGTACATCCATCTGAATGAGATGGAGACAGGATTTGGGCACCAGCAGCCAGACCCCAGAGCTCATGTCACCAGGCCCCTAAGAACATCAGGAGGAGAATCCCACAGTGGGAAAGACCTGGATTGGGCTGGATCCCTTTGGGAGGAAGACTTTTTGTAACTTTTAAATTTTTTTATTTTAAAGATGTGGGGTACAGTTTAGGGTTAGGTATACAAATATTCATTATGCAGGTACCCTTGTTGATGAGGTGTGGCCCCTCCTTCCCCAGGCAGATTCCCACTACTGCCAATCCTGCTTCCCCGTCCCTCCTCCCAGCGTTTTCAGTTACTGCCAATCTTTTTCTTATAGTATTATGATAATTGTTCAAGGTCCACTTATGAGTGAGAACATGTGATGCTCACTTCTTTGTTTCTGTGAAAGATCACTCAGTATTATAAACTCTAAGTCTATTCAGGTTGCTGTGAAGTTCTTGATTTTGTCCTATGACTGTATAATATTCCATCATGTATATGCACCACAATTTTTTTATCCAGTTCTCTTTTGATGGGCAGCACGGTTGGTTCCATGTTCTGTGAACAATGCTGCAATAAACATACACGTGCAGGTATCTTTTTTATAGAGTGATTTGACTTCTTCCGGGTATATTCCCAGCAGGGGGATTGCAGGGTCATATGGAAGGTCGAGTTTTAGATCTTTTAGGAATCGCCACACTGTCTTACACAGAGGCTGTACTAGTTTACACTCCCTCCAATGGTATAGAAGTGTTCCCTTTTCACCACAACCTCCTCAACATTTGTTGTTTTTTGAGTTACTGACTCCTGACTGGAGTTAGGAAGTGTCTCAGTGTAGTTTTAATTTGCATTTCTTTGATGACTAGTGAGGTTGAGCATTTTTTCATGTATCTGTTGGATGCTTGTATGTCTTCTTTTGAGAACTATTCATATCTTTTGCCCACTTTGTAATAGAGTTGTTTGGTTTTTTTTTTCAGCACGTTTAAGTTCCTTGTGGATTCTAGATGTTAGACCTTTGTTAGACATACATTTGGCAAATATTTTTTCCCAGTCTGTGGGCTATCTGGGAGGGAGATCTTAAATCCTATTCTTGCTTTATGTCTGTCCTTTCTGACCTCTCAGTTTCTGACACCGGACTTCTTTCTTTCCCTCATGTCTCCACCACCATCCCCTCAAATGCAAGTGTTCTCACAGCTCCACCCTAGGACCTATGCTCTGTGGTCCCTGTGTTAGTAGTTTCTATGATAAATTATCACACACTTGGTAGCTTAATATAATACACATTTGTTATTTTATAATTTTGGAGGCCAGAAGTCTGACAATGTTAATGCTCTAAAAATCAAAGTGTTGAAGTTGTGCTCCCTCTGAAGGGTCTAAGGGAGGATTCTTCCTTGCCTCTGCCAGCTTCTGGTAGTGTCAAGTGTTCCATGGCTTGTGACTTGTATCACTTCAGTCTCTGCCTCTGTGGTCACATGGTCTTCTCTTTTCCTGTGTGCCAAATCTCCCTCTGCCCCGCTCTTATATACATGTTTGCATTCAGGGCCCACCTGGATAGTCCAGGATCATCTCCTCATTTCAAGATCGTTAATTTAGAAACATCTGCAAAGACCTCTATTTGGGAGTTCAGAGAAACACGTAAAGTAACATTCACAGGGATTAGGACATGGGTATCTTTGAGGGGTGTATTTTGGGGTGTTCCTCAATCTCCAAATCTATAGCTTTGCTTTTGACCTTATACTGAGCTGCAGAGCTGAATTTCTCCAGCCCACCACCTGAAGTCAGGAGGGAGAATCTAGACCTGCCACAGACCACATCCTCTGCATACAGTTGCACTCAGTATATAATCTTGGGCCCTGACATCACTATGACATTGGAGGACCAGCCAGGTCGTGCTCAGTGAGGAGGCACTGACCTCCTCTGGGAAGTTTGGGACAGTAGTGTAGGTATTGGGGGCATTCTGCATCTGGCTTAATTTTCCATACCCTGTTTGCTTAACTTGTTTTTTTTCAATTGTATCCTACTTCTCCTCCAGGTGACTGGAACTATCTGCAGACTCTGTCCTATCCTGAGAGTTCCATGTGGAATCATTTTCTTGTTCTCACAAATCTAGGAGGAGGAAAGGCCTCTTACCATGTGGGTGACACTCTTGATGCAAGACAGCAATAAAAAAGTAACTGATTCCTAGCCTGGAGCCTGTGTGTCAGGAGGAAAGCATGAAGGAGTCACATGCTCAGTCTCCAGCCAGACTGGCCTCACATGCATGGGGCAAAGACACATCTCCCCAGAGCTGTAGGCTTCAGCACAGGTGTTGAAATGGGGTTCCACTTTTGTAAGCACTGGGTGACATCTAGGCTTTCGGCTCTGTTGACTCAGTCACTTGCCAGGAAATGAAGTATTCCTTCAAGGAAGAGGGTTTGTGCATGCATATGGGGGCATGGGAGAGATCCCGGAACTGCGGAGAAAGTCGTGCGTTGTGAAACTTCTTGTGAAGTTCTGAGTGACTTCTGGGAGTTTTGCAGGAGGAAACTGCAGCTGTCTTGGACAGCGTGAAAAAACTGTCTGAATTTACATGATGAAAAGAAGGCGAATACAGCCACATATCACCTCGATGGTGTTGTTAAATGTGCTTTCTCTTTTCTTTAGCAAGAATCTAGTGGAAAATTCTCACCATGAAGCCTCATTTTGATAGTTCCTGAAAACTTGCATGAACATGACCAAAATGTTTGCTGTCAAACTTCACCTATTCCTGATCTCTACACCCTAATTCATCGTTAACAGAACCCACCACGAACTAGCTAGCTCCTTGCTGGAAAAATCCCCAAACCCACAGTGCTGAAAAGTAATCATTATCACATATGCTTTTGATTCAGATGGAGCTTTGAGTGAAACATGCCTGTTCTTCCCCAGTTGGCCTCTCTGCACCCACATTTTTGTGAAACCAGCACTAAAACCCTTGTAATTCAAAACTTTTTCTCTATTTAGCAGCGTTGCCCAGAGACCTGAGGATGTTCCCCACAGACTGAAAACACAATTCTGTGCCCTACTTTAACAATCAAAGAGCACACCTAGAAGACTTTCATTCTTTCCATAAGAATTTTATTTTATTCTGTTATTAATCCCTTTTTATAAATCAAGCTAAATTAAAATGTTGAGTTGCATATCTAATTTATAGACTATGGATGATCTGCCAACCAATACTAGTTAGTGTTCATACAGGCGATTGCAATAGAGTGATAATGAGTAAAAAGAAAGGGAATAGCCCCCTGGATTTGCCCAGCATGATTATTTCATGATTGTCCTCAGGGGAAAGGCCTAGAGTGGTGGCCAATTAATAAGCTTCAAACCCATTGGTGATTAAAACAAACCAGAAACTGTTTTGATAATTGGTTGTGGAAAGAAGCCCATAACTCAGAGTGGAGAGATAGAATGTTTTATGATATTTTAAAGTGATACTTGTTTGAATTGGCTGAGCTTTCTAAGGTTGGCTAGACTTTGCAACTCCAAAGGCTAGAACACGGCTGTGCTCATTGTTAAGAACTAGAGATAACACCCACGAAAATCCTAATCTTTGTAGCAATACACAGGTGGTTGTGGTCCATGGACATGAATATTCAAACGAAATGCCTGTAGATCATGCTGTTCTTCTTAGCTACAAAGCTGCTCCCTTGGCTTGCTTTTAGAAAACTTGGGAGGCTTAAAAGGGGACTCTTCAGTCAATCGGTGGAGAACCAGGTCTGGAAACCTTCTGCACTGACTTTATCCCAACTTCCTTTATCTCAGGACAGTGTCTTGTAGCCTGGTTCTAAAGACCACTTCTCTGCAACTGGTTGGGTCTCTGTGTAGACATGGCACTCATCTTTGACTCCCCATTGGAGTCACTTGGGGAACTAAACATGCTGATGCCTGGGCCCTGCCCAAGTGATTCTGATTACTCATTCTGGGGCAGGACCTGACTATGGGTTTTTCAAAGCTTCCCATGCTCAGGTGGAGCCAGGGTCAAAAACTACCAATCCTGGGGCTCAAAACCACCAATCCAGTATAAAATGCCCTTGGGCATTTTTCTATTAGAGATTTCATAACATTTTAACCTATACTGGATGAGAACACACAGGATCTCAATGTCATCCTTGGAGTGATGTTGTTAGCAGGGTCTGAACCTAACTAGAGCTCACCCTGGGCCATACAGGCAGGTGCTAGTTGTTTCCTTACACTTAAAGAGAAAAGATGCACTCTCCAAGTGTTTTTTCAATGACCTATCAAGATTGGCAGATGACAGGACCAGTGTTCTTTCTTTCTGAAAACAAGGGAGAGAAAAAATAAAATGAATGGAAGGAACATATGTAGTACAGATGGATAAGTGTAAACTGACTTTAAAAACATTTTAGTGGGGCACAAAGTCAATACATGTTAGGAAACCCTACTTAAGAGATTGGGAGTGAAAAATAAAATTAGGATCACAAAAGTAGGAACAGGGTCTTGGAAGGTCTATGAAATGAGGGGTCCTGAATCGTCAGCTTTGCAGACTTGACTGAAAGAACTGTGCAGCCATACAATGGGATAGCTGGCAGGCAGTGGACATGCGGGTATTGAAGCATACTTTGAACATAGAGAGATGTTTGTACACTATTCCATTGATTTGAAAGACCTATAAAACAGTGTGTAAGATCCTGGGTAATTTTTTTGTTGTTTGTTTGTTTTATTAAAAATTGCGTACACTCATATTAAAGTGTGCCTTATAGTCCATTAGTAAAATGGGATAATGATTCCCTATGAGCTTAGGAACTCAGGCCTTTGAACTAGGTTGCAAAATAGTCAGGGTCACTGCCATCAGGATTGATTAGCTTCATGCTGTTACGACCATGATGCATGAACTGGACTGGTTCTCACCTCGCAGCTGGAATTGCCGACCTCTCAGTCCAATAAAATTGACATTAAACTTCATGCAAATTGATTGCAAAACTGCTCCTTATAAGGGCTTGAATCATCCCTCTTTTCTGGACTTCTTTCTGGAACAAAAGAAGAGAGAGATAATTTTACTCATCCAGTTGCATGCAATCAGTCTATATTATACCACTAATATATCCTAATAAATAATTTAAATTATTGATATGTGAGGTCCATGAACGTGCTCAACTAAAGAAAAGCTTCAAGAGAACTTCAGAAGATCACATTTCTCATTTGAGAAAAAAGAGGAAGTAGGAAACAGCAGAGGTTTAGACAGCAGGTTTTCCACTGCACAGATATTCCCCGGGGAAATATGTGGTTCAGGGACACCTGGTACATTTTGAATTTTCACAGTATTACATGGAGCATGCCTCATCCTTAATAGAATTTTGCAACACCATCTAACGCTCTGTCTGGCATCAGGGAGGCTTTTCTTTCTCACCAAACCAACACATAATGCCTCACACACAGGTTGCTTTAATGTAGCTATAGGATTCCTTACATTTATTAAAACTTGTTCTAGAGTTCTAGAGTAACTTGGAAAGAACCCTCCTTGCCTGGTGTCCTATAAAGGCTTATAAACATAGTGGGCCAAGTGAGGGCAGTTGTGACTTCATAGTGGTCCCTTGGTGCAGTGACAATCAACATGGAAGTTGCGGTGACATGAACAGGAAGCACTGCTCTGTTCCTGACACAAGAATATGCTTCAGGATAATGTGTGACTGCTTCCCATATTCAGAAAAATCCAAAGACTGTTCTCATGGCTTTGGTTTTAGCCTTTGCTGGGATATAGACATGATCCATGGCAGAGAAACATCATAGGCAGTTCTTATAAAAAATCTCCCCCTGAAAGAAAGAGGAAATGATCTCTGAAAATGGCAAGCATATGCAGACAGGGCCAATAAAACACTTGTATGCACACAGCAGGGTCTCCCCACCATAGACTCTGATGGTTCACTGGTCTCCTTAGTCATCTCAGCAGGATTTGCATAAGCATCAACATTGCCTTGCATCTTTGCAAACAAATTGGAGGCTGTTTTGTTTTTTTTAAGTTGTAATCATGCTTCATATGCACATGGCTTTGATTAGTGGTCAAACACATGCTCCAAACCTAATTTCATCCACAGCTTTTGATTTTATTTTCCCCTTTATGAGATTGGAAAAATCTTAGTCTCCAGCCTGGAGATGGTCTGTCTCTTGTTATTCTGGAGGCCCTGTGGCCGAGCTGGCCAGGGGAATGAAGGAAGCAAAGAGCCTTCTGATTGCTGGTTCCCAGGACAGTAGTCTGGCCCAGGGCCCAGTCTCTCTCTTGATCCCATCTGCCATTAACAAAAGCCCTCACCTGACTCCTCAGCTGCTCCCCACAAAGAAAAACTCATGGACAGTCCTTGTGCAAGCAGTTGAGGAATCGGTGTACTCAAATCTAGGCAGCCAAGGATGGACGGGGCACAATGAGGGCAAGATGCTTCAGGCAAAAAAAAAAGAAAAAAGTATTCCTAAGGACAAATTGTAGATGCCAGAATTGCCGGCACCAAGAATGGTGCTGACATGGAGTGTGTTTCTCAGTGACCCTTCAGGAGAAATACAGAGCTGGGGTAGGTAGGAGCTCTCAGGAGAGCCAGGCTTAGGAAAGTTTTTAAGTTGATTCTTTCAGAAAAGGGTAAATAGTCCTCACACCTACTTTGACCCTCTTTTCTCTGACCTAGACCAAATTACTAAATACAGTCCATTTTATTTTAGCGGAAGTAATAAAACTATATCCTCTTGTGGTAGAGGAACACAATTTTAGAGTAGGGTAATAAGAAAAAGACAGGTGGCCCTAGACTAGATAGGGAAGATCAGTGAAAAGAAGGTTATTTGCATCTAAGACATCTAAGACCAAGTTGAGAAAGGAGAATTATGGCTTCCACTCTAGGATATATTGACACTGTGTTCAGGGTCAACTGCAAGAGTTAATCAAGGATATCCCTAGTAATGAATCTGGACCCGTGGGCATATAGGGTACAGTAATTTGAATAGTGTGCTGATTAAAATACATGTGTGTCAGTGAAATCAGATCCAAATGCTGATAAATAAAAGAAATATAAGGCTATTCATTTTCATGCATGATCAAACAAAATAATTAATTCCACACTGAACATTCTATATCAGTCATTCTTCATTACAAAGGAGTTCCATGTGCAAGGTATTGTGCCAGGAACCGAGATGGGCACACATACAGAGACTAATAAACTAGTATAACCCACTTCACTTTCTCAAGAAACAGACATGATCTTAATTGCCTTCAGGTGTTCAATTAACTGCTTAGAACATCATCTTTCCTACTGCATACTTGATATGTTCTTCTCTTCTCTAAAGTATCCTGAAAGTCAGTCCAAAGAGGCTTCAAGCTTGAACCCAAAGACCCACTGAAGAGGTACATGGAGTCTAGTCATTTCATCTCTGAGTGTGATCACTATAAGAAGATGCCATAGTGATAGCTAAAATTACCTGTCCACTGCTACCAGCACATTCTCTCTCTGGTTTAGACTGTACTTATGATTAGGCTCCAGAGTTTTCATTCATTCATTCAACAAACATTTACTGTGTGCTGACTATGTGTCAGGCACCATTCTTTGTTCCGGGATTATAGTTGTGAGCAAAATAGACAAAAACTCCTGCTTCCTCATTCTAAAGGTTGAGATACACAAGGGAAAAAAAATCATTAATTTACTTTTAATTAAATCATTAATATAAAGTGTTAAGGAGAAAAAATAAAGTAGGGAAGGGAAATATGAAGGGTCACAGAGGAAGAATAAAAACATGGAGGAAGTGAGGGAGCTGGTCCTCTAAATATAGCTGAAGAAAGCACGTTCTCAGCAGAGAGAATAGACCGTGCACTCCTGAGGCAGGAGTGAGCCTGGCTTCATCTAAGAAGAGGAGCAGGTTGGTGAAACTGAGGGTAATAACCAGGAAGTCAAAGAGGTGATGGGAATCATTTTTGTTGTTCACACAAACGTTATCAGCTTTGGGCATGAGAGCACAGCCATTGTGACACAGTGGCAGGGACACAGGGCTGCCAGCTGTGTCCAACACCCCTTTCCATGACAAATCCTTAGGCCTTTATGTCTTAAGGGGCCATTCTCCCTGACCTCCACTTCCTTGACACTAAGTTTTTTAAATGTTCTTCAAAGTATATATTATTATCCTTGTCTTATAAAAGAAACATGAAGCTTGGATAAAGTAAATAACTTGTATGTGATAAGTGGTAAAGGAGAGTTTTGAATCTAGAAAAATATATCATCTTTCTAATCCACCAGTCTAATCTTACTCTGAGGTCACAAAAGACATTTAAAAAATAAACTGTTAAAAAAGAAAAGAAAACCCATAATACTCAAGAGCAGAGGTCTTCACAATCCCTTCTAGAACCTGAGACTAAACAAGGATAAGTCCTACAAAAAATCAGAAAAAACTTCAGTGAATGGGTTACATACAAAAGGGGACCTGAAGAACAAAGCTAAGATGGACTGAAGATCTTATTGCAATTGCCATTGCAATAAGGCAAGAAAAATTAATAAACAATATAAAGCTCAAAGAGGAAGAGATAAATGCATACAAATAGAATGGCCTCCTCAAAATTGTCCCAATAAAGAATGAGGAGGTAGGGATATCCCATCCCCCATTTGTCCACAGTTATTTGCAGTGATGATCTCATCCCCAGCCCTTCAGAACTAAATCTGCATACAACCAAGTGAACTCCACAGCACTGGGAAAAGACTGAGGAAGAAGAAAAGAAGGGCACAGCATACTGAAAACTGTCCACTGCTGTGGGTGGATTCAGAAGATAGAGGTCTTCATTGCAGTGTTGCCTCCTGCCAGGAATAAGTGAAAATTGGCACTTCTCATTACTAATTGACATTACATTGGTTATTCTAGTCACTGCCATAAGAAAAGCAGTGAATAGAAGCTGTAGGTTATAGAGTGGAGTATAAAGAGTTCTGTTACTCATAGACATTATAGAACTACTACAAAGTAAGTAAGAACTGGAAATAAATTAGAATCAATGAATGAATTCAGTATGATGTCAAGTTAAAAAAGAATAAGATCTCCCCGAAAGCTTTCCCATATTTCAGCAATAGCATTCTAAAAACAAAAAAAGAATCTATCCATAATGGAAATGAAAAAGAGGTATGCAATGACTGCAGCCACCATGCTGGTTTTCATTGCTCTTGGGTAAATACTATCCAATACACATTTTATATCATATCTGTACTCTCTCTGTAGGCATTTTGTATTCTGGTTTTGTTTTCCTAAAACGAAGTTTTACATGAAGTCTCCCAAAACTCAATATTCTGGTCAGGTCTTTCTGCTCTTTCTAGTGATAAGATTATTTGCACATACCCAATCTCACATAGGTCATAAATAGTAACTATGTCTTGCTCTTATGATTTTGAGGGAACTTGCCTTTATCTTTGACATCCAGGTTCAATTTCCACTAGTAGGGACTAATGGCTTAGTCAGCAGATCTTTTCCTCAGTAGCACATCCTGTTGGATAAAAATCAGCTTCTACACAGTCTGCAGACACTATGCTCACGCACTTTGAATGCATTTCTCTGCATATAAAATCTACAATTCATCGAGATCTTTGAAAATATCAAATGTCCTATTTTTAAAATGTGGCATTTTTGTTAGATATTTACAGCAGAGACATTATATGTTGAATATGCCTTTCTTAAATGTGCATTTTCTATTTGTGACAAATGAACACCTCTCTCATTACCTTAGTTGAGTAAAAGAAGGCAAAACTACTTCATATGTGCATTTAAATTAAGCCATTGAAATTATCTGAAAATAGAATAGATGAAGAAACAAGTTAAGAACTAGACTACTGCCCTTCCTCTTGACAAAATAATATTGTAAATACTCCTGAAGGTAGAATGAGAGTCACCAAGCTGTGGTTTCCTCATTCGGGTTCAATCCCTATTGTGACATCTCGCTTCACTGAGTGGGACTTCCATGTTTAATGACATATATTTTCAAGCTATTTTTTTAATCATTAACTGCTTTATATGATGCTCAACCCTGGAGGAATAAGAGGCCATGTTGAATAAACTCACTAAAAAAATTAATACTTTTTTTCTTTTTTCTTGTATTAATAAAATTTTAAGTCTTGGTCAAGGCACACAGAGACAATATACTATATTTATGGGCATCTATGTGGTAATTAGAACCTGATCATCAACCAAGATATGATTCCATGCAATAAATCACATTCATTAAGGACCTAATAGCTGCCTAAATTTTGTTTTCCTGAGTGAGGTCAAAAGCAGAGAGGATTTAGACATAGTAGGTGTGGCTTGGAGCAGGTGGTGGGGAAAACCTGGGACTGGATATCTGGAATGCTCAGAGAACTTGTGTAAGTGTGTTGTGTGTGCTATATATGTGTGTGTTTTGTGTGCACATGTGCACCTGTGTTTTGAGTGTTATATGTGTTTGAGTATAGTGTGAGTGTAATGTATGTTGTTTGTTGTGTGTTTGATTGTGATATTAATGTGCATGTGGCATTTGTGTAAGGTGTTTTTTGTGTTGCATATGTTGTATGTGATATGTGTTTGAGTGTGGTATGTGTGTAATGTATATGTGGCATGTGTGTAAGGTATGTTTTATGTCGTTTGTGGTGTGTGTTTGAGTGTAGTATGTATAGTTTGTATGTGGTGTGTGTTGTGCATTGTATATGATGTGTTTGAGTGTGGTGTGTGTGAATAATGTGTATGTGACATGTGTGTAAAGCATGTTGTGTGTGTTGTTTGTTGTGATATGCGTTTGAGTGTGGTATATATGTAATGTGTATGTGGTGTGTGTGTAAGGTGTGTTGTATGTGGTATATGTTGTATGTGGTGTGTGTTTGAGTGTTGTGTGTGCAATGTGTATGTGGCATGCATGCTCAACATTTTATATGATGTGTGTGGTAAGTTTGAGTGTGGTGTGTGTGCATAATGTGTACATGGCATGTATGTAAAGTGTGCTGTATGTTGTATAATTGTGTGTGTTGTATATTATGTGTGTGTTTGAGTGTGCTGTGTGTGTGTGCAATGAGTATGTGGTATGTGCATAAGGTGTGTGATGTGTATGTGTGTGTGTTTGGAAAAGGAGTAAAGAAAAGGAGAACGTGGCCCTTGGAGAAAGGGCAGAGAAATTTCAGAAAGATATGTGCTTATATTTTTCTTTTAGGGGATGCAGTACAACCCTCTCCTGTCTTCCACTATCTAACAAATGAAAGTCTTCACTATTGATTATGGGTCTGTGGGATCTAGAAGTGCAGTACTGGGTCATGCTGTGACAGAGTTAAACTGGGGGAAAGCAGAGGAGGTTCAAACACAGAGTTTTACAACACTTAGGAAACCGTAGCTCCATTATCTTATATTTGGATGCCTCTCTTGGATGAATCAACTGCTTTTCAAAATAGAAGAGAATTATGAAAATGTATCACTTGGCAGACATAGAAAGCAGCTGTTTATCATCATTAATTTTAAATAAATATGTATTAGGCAAGAGGATATATATCACTCTGCAGGGTTCAAGACCTTGGGAAAATACAGTATCCTAGAGACGGCATTAACACAAAGAATGACTGCAAGCAGGACCCTGTCATCTCCATCCCTCCCACTCTGCGCTGCTAACTTGGAACCTTTTGGCTGAGGACTCCACAGGGATGCAATGACCTGGCCATCTTCCTGGGAATGAGCAGGAAAAAAATTGAGGAGAGGTGATTTGGGGTGGGAACTTACTTCCTCTGGGGCTATGGGGAGGGGGCATTTCATTTGAGGACATTGGTTTCCCAGTGGGGAGGGAGTATTTATAACTGAGATGTCTCTAGGAAAATTTAATAATTAAAGAAGGCTCACATTATTAAAATCTGGGGCATTTTCTATTTCTGGCCTTAAGATTAATTGTACTCTACCCTATGGTGATGTGTATCGCCTGACTCTCATAAGCAAGACTGACCAACCAGCCATCTGTGGAGTAGAATTGGGAGTGAACTCTCTGCCAAACAGAGTAGACATGGCCATAATTAATGCCCTGTTTTCTCTCACGCAGAGCTTCTCAGGGGCAAAGCTGGATTGCTCTGGATTGTACTGGGTTAGAAGAACAAAACATGGATACATTGGAAGAGAATGTTGAGGGGTGGTTACTAACTGACCAGTTAAATTCCAGGTACTGATTGAGCTACTTCTGGAGCAGGCAGGGTCGCTGGGAATGTGTATGTGAGTCTTTTCTGCACCAAGTAGCAGAAACTGCAAGTTGTATATGATTCTCTTTAGGGTCTGGTAATGCCCATTTTCTCTCTCTCTCCATGCTAACATCCACGCATGTGCTGTCTTAATTTTGGGTCTTCTACCATGTCAGTGGTAGAAAATGCTGAAATACCATGATTTAGATCGAGACTTAGAGAAAGCAGAAAACACAGATGAGATTTTCTGACTATAAATTAATGAAATAAACTAAATAGAAAAAATAAAACCCTTATATATGGAAATAAAAACACAAAATCTTCCTAAACAACTTTTGCTAAAATTAAAGAATGAATAAAAATAAATTAACTAAGCAATAAACTCCAGATTTAGCAAAATAACAATTAACTTTTCTCAAAAGCTGATGAAATCAATAATAACAAAATATGATGACTACAGTAAAAAGAAAGCAATTTCTTAAATGAGGTAGAAGACATAAGCCATTAAATAAAAACATGAAAAATTAGACCATAAAAATGTAAAACATTATATAACAATAGTCCAACATACTATTGGCACAATATTGTACCAAAACCAAGATAAAAGGCAAGATACAAATTAGAAAAAGATATTTGAAATGCAAATAACTGATGACAGATTGACATGGAAAATGTATAAAGATGTTTTACAAATCACCAAGAAAAAAATAAGCCGCCCAAAATGACCCAAAATGCCATAAAGGCAATTCATGGGGAAAGAAAATATGGATGGTCAGTAGATATCTGAGAAGATTCTCAAATTTTCTAATAATTGGAGAAATGCTAATTAAGTCAATAAGACACAATTTCATCCCATCAGATGGCAAAAACTAATAATTCTGAACAAGCTTTTTTGATGTTTGCAGGAGTTGCATTTCTGTGTAATGACATTTGGTCAATGATGGACCACATATACAACAGTGGTCCCATAAGAATATAAATGGAAACCGGGCTCGGTGGCTCAGCCTGTGATCCCACGCCTTTGGGATGCTGAGGTGAGTGCATTTCCTGAGCCTGCAGGTTCGAGACCCACCTGGGCAGTGAGACCTCATCTCTACAATAAATCA